>NW_016914110.1:76019-89256 GCF_001483705.2 Eufriesea mexicana | reverse complement strand
CCACAACCACAATTTCTGACCTTCCCAGAGCAAAGCAGAGCATATTAGAGCACAGTAGGGCGCAGAAGACCTCCGAAGAGCAGACTGCAGCACATAAGCCTAAGCTACCCTATCATATCGCAACAAAACGTAACATAACCAAACGGAGCCTAACTATGCCCAACGTGCAGCGGCAGCCGTTGCTGTCCCCCCAGAGGCAAGCAGACGCTTGCAGCTTAATGAAGAGCGCAGATATCGAACTAATAGCCGTGTATAGCTCAAAAGTGTAAGTTATCCCGTCCATATCTTAGCTACCCTAGCCAAGCTAAAGGTAAAATAATCCAAACTAACTAGCGGAGGCCTCTATTTCTGGCCACCCCAGAGCGAAGCAGAATATATGTGAGCACAGTAGAGCGCAGAAAGCGACCGTATAACATTATATAGCACAAAAATCAAAGCTATACTTCCAGACCTTGCCAGCAACGTGAACAAGCGCAACATGAGTCATCCTGACGTGCCGAGACCACACTCACTGCCCTGCCCAGAGCCAGGTGGAATATATTAGAGCACAGTGAAGCGCAGTAATACACCGCATAGCGGTGTATGTCACAAAAGTGGTATATATCCGAACATAACCTGCTCTAAACTAACATAGCCGAACGTAGCGTAACTCGACAAGAGGTGCTGACACTACTATAGCTGGCCTCCACAAAGTCAAGCAGAACACATTAGAACACAGTAGATAGTAGTATTCCATCGAATAGTACTGCATAGCACAAAAGTCAAAGCTATCCTACCCTAACCTTACGAAACGTAACATAGCAATACGTAGAATAGCTCAACCAGACGTGCCGCGAGCATTATTGCTGGCATCCCCAGAGCTATCAGAGCATAACAGAGCACAGTTAGTGGCAGAAATCCACCGAATAGCCGTGCATAGCACAATGGTCAAAGCTATCCTTGTCTAAGCTAAGCAAGCGTATCACAACCGAACGAAACCTAATTCAACATAACGAGCATAGAACACCTATTGCTGGCCTCCACACGGCCAAGCAGAATACGCTAAAGCGCAGTGGAGAGCTGATATCCACCGAATTGCGGTGTATAGCACAAAAGTTAAAGCCACCCTAGGATAACCGAACCAATCATATCTTAGCCAAGCGTACCTAACTCAACCTAACATGCCTACACCGCAGTTGCGAAACTCCCAAGCGAGAAGGAGAATATGCTAGAGTACATTAGTGTGCCGAAATCCGCCGCAATGCAGTGCTAAGCACAAACGTCGAAGCTGTCCCCTCCTGGCCTAACATACCGCAACATAAACAAAGGTAACCTAGCTCAAACTAGCGTGCCGCGAAAACTACTGCTGGCCTCAACAAAGTCAAGCATAGCAAGTTAGGAGAGAGTATTGCGCAGAAATCCATAGAACCGCAGTGTACACCAGAAAAGATGGAGCTATCGCCTCCTAACATGACTTAACCTAACCTAACCAAACGTAGCCGAACTCAAAATAACATGTTGAGACCACTATTGCTGGCACTCCCAGAGTCAAACTGAACATATTAGAGCGCAGTAGAGCGCAGGAGACCACCAAGTAGCAGTGTATAGCACAAAAGGCAAAGCCACAATATTACCATACTTAACCAAGCCAAACATAACAAACCGTAGTCTGAATAAGCCTAACGGGACGAAACATCGGCCTCCGCAGAGACACCAAGAACATATTGGGTAACTCTAGAGCGCAGAAATCCATCGAACAGCATTTTAAGCCCAAAAGTCAGAGACATCCCGACCAAACCTTTCCCAACCAAAGCTAACCAAACGCAACATAACTCAGCCTATTGTGCAACGAACACTACTGCTGGCGTACGCAGTGCCCATAAGAGATTATTAGAGCGCAGTAGAGCGCACAAAGCAACCGAATAGCAGTGCATAGCGCAAAAGTCAAAGTTATCCTTTACCAACCGAACCAAACGTACCATAAGCAAACGTAGCCTAAGTCAAACTAACGTACCGAGACTACTATTGCCGGCCTCCGCAGTGCCAAACCGAATATACTAGGACACGGTAGAGCTCAAGAATCAAAAGCACTGCTGTTCATATCGCAAAAGTCAGGGACACCCTGCTTTGATTTTTGGGATATACACAGACATACGGTGGATTTCTGCGCTCCACATTGCTCTACTACGCTCTGCGCGTCTATGAAGAGGCCGGTAATAGTGGTCTCGGCTCGATAGGTTGAGATAGACTACGTTCGGTTAGGTTACGTTAGCTTGGGTTAGTCTGGATAGCTATGCACTTCGCGGTATAAACCGATGCTCGGTGGCTTTCTGCACTCAACTGTGCTCTAATGTGTTCTGCTTGGCTGTAGGGAGGCCAGCAATAGTGGTCGAGTCATGTTAGGTTGAGTTACGTTTCGTTTGACCATGTTACGATTGGTTAGGTCAGGAGTGGGTAGTTTTGACTCTTGTGCTATACATCGCAATTAGGTGGACTGCTACGCTCAATATTGCTCTACTATACTCTGCCCGGCTACGGGGATGTCAGTAACAGTTGTCTCGGCACGTAAGGTTGAGTTACGCTACGTTTGGTTAGGGTATGTTAGCCTGGGCTAAGTTTGGATTTTCTTGACTTACGTGGTATGAATTGTTGTTCGGAGGACACCTGTGCACTAGTGTGCTCTAGAATGTTCCGCTTGGCTCTGGGCAGGCCAGCAACGGTGGCCTCGGCACGTAAAATTGTATTAGGTCGCGCATGGCATGACTAGGTTCGGATAGGTTTGGTTAGTGTGCCTCCGACTTTTATGCTCTACACTGCTACTCGGTTGATATATACGGTCTACGTTGCTCTACTAGCATCTGCTTGTCTCTGGGGTGGCCAGCAATAGCGGTCGTCGCAGGCTCGGTTGAGTTATGTCACGCGTGGTAAGGTTAGGTTTGGTTAAGTTTGGTTAGGATGCCTGTGACTTTTGCGCTACACACTGCGATTCGGAGAATTCCTGCGCTCTTCGTTGCTCTACTATACTTTGCTCCACTCTGGAGTGGCCAGCAATAGCCTTCGTGGAACCATAGGTTGAGTTACATTACGTTCGTCAGGTCAGGTTATGTTACATTTGGTTAGGATGGCTCCGACTTTTGTGTTATACACTGCTATTCGGTGGCTGTCTGCGATCTACTGTGCTAAACTATGTTTTGCTGTGCTCTGAGGAGTCCAGGAATAGAGGTACCGGATAGTTAAGTTTAGTTATCCTTTGTAGCTAGGTTAGGTTAGGTCAGGTTAGGTTAGGTAATCTTCGACGTTTGTGCTATATGCTGCTAGTTGGTGGCTTTCTGCGATCTGCTGTGCTCTACTATACTCTGTTTGGCACTTGGAAGGTCAGCAATATTGGTGGCGGCACGTTAGGCTGAATTTGATTACGTTTGTGATTGCACGATTGGTTTGGTTACGAAATGTTACCTACGACTTACGCGCTATACATTACTATTCGGTGGATTTCTGCGCTCTCGGATACTCTAGTATGTTCTGCTTGGCTCTGGGGATGCCAGCGACAGAGGTATAGGCCCGTTATATTTAGTTATTCTACGTTTGGTTAGGTTAAGTTAGATCTAGTTTGGTTGGGATGACTTCGACTTTTGTGCTACACACGGCTATTCGAAAGATTTCTGCGCTCCTTGCTACTCTAATATTCTCTACTCGACCCTGGGGAGGCCAGCATTGGCGGTCGTGGCAAGATAGGTTGAGATATGTTACGTGAGCTTTGGCTTTCGCGCTGCACACTGCGGTTCGGTGGATTTCTACACTCAACTGTTCTCTCATATGTTCTGCTTGGCTCTGGGGAAGCCAGCAACTGTGGTCCCGGCATGTTAGATTGAGTTATGTTACGCTTGGCTTGGCTAGGCTAGGCTTGGCTTGATTAGGATAGTTTTGACTTTTGTGCTATACACTGCTATTCGGTCGACATCTGCTCTCTGCATTGCTCAGCTAGCATCTGCTTTTATCTAGGGACGCCAGCAATAGTGACCGTGACACGTTAGTTTGTGTTGTGTTACGTATGGATATGTCACGTTAGGCTAGGTTTGGTTAGGATAGTTTCGACTTTAGTGCTGTACACTGTTATTCGGTGGATGCCTGCCCTTTACTGTGCTCTACCCTAATCTGCTTGGCACTGGGTAGGCCTGCAATAGAGCTCGCTGCACGTTATGTTGAGCTTTGCTATGTCAGGTTAGGTTACGTTTTCCTGGGTTATGTTTGGGTATCCTGGACTTTTCTGCTATACACTGCCTTTCATTGGATTTCTGTGCTCTTCTTTGTCCTAGTATGCTGTGCTTGTCTCTGGGCATTCCAGTAATAGTGTCTCGACGCACTAGGTTGGGCTACGGTACGTTTGGCTATGTTCCGTTAACTTAGGTTAGGTTTGGATAGCTTCGTCTTTTCCGTTATACACTGCTATCCTATGGATATCTGCGCCCCACTCTAATCTAATATGCTCTGCTTGGCAGGGCGGGGGCCAGCAATACTTGTCACGGCACGTTATGTTCAGTTGGGGTCCGTTCGGCTAGGTTAGGTTTATTTGGGTTAAGTTAGGATATCTTCAACTTTTGTGCTCGACACAGATATCCTTTGGACTTCTGCGCTCTACTGTGCTGTATCATATTCCGCTTGTCTCTGGGGATGCCAGCGGTAGTGTTCGGGGCACGTATGGTTGAGTTATGTTACGCTTGTTTATGTTAGTTTAGGTTGGGTTTGGTCGGTGTGTCCCCGAAATTTGTGATATTCTCCGCAATGCGGTAGACTTCTACGCTCTGCTGCTCTAGTATATTCTGCATGGACCGGCGGGTGGCAAGTAATAGTGGTCTAGGCACGTTAGGTTGTGTTAGGTTGCGTTTGGATATATTGAGCTCTGTTAAGTTAGGATAGGATAACTTTGACCTTTGTGCTATGCCCTGATATTCGGAGGAAATCTGCGCCCTTCGTTGCTCTACTATGATCTGCCCGACTCCGGAGAGACCTGCAATAAGGGTCGAGTCACGAAAGGTTGCGTTAGGTTACATTTGGTTAGGATAGATTGGGCTACGTTTGATTAGGGTGGCCTTGATTTCGGTGTTATAAGCTTATGCTCGGTGTATCTCTGTGCTCTACGGCGCCCTAATATGTTTTGCTTGGCTCTGTGGAGGTCAGAGAATGGGTTCTCGGACGGTTAGGATTAGTTATACTACGTTTGGTCAGGCTTGGTTTGGTAAGGTTAGGTTTGTATATCTGTGACCTTTGTGCTATACGCAGCTACTTGGTGGCTTCCTGCGCTCTACTGTCCTCTAGCATATCCTGCTTGTCTCTGGGTATGCCAGCAATAGTGGCCTCGGCACGTATGTTAAGTTAAGTTACGTTTGGTTATATTACGCTTGGATAGGTTACGATACCATGTAGTTGACCTTTGTGCCATACACTGATATTCGGAGGATTCCTACGCTCTGCATTGCTATGCTATACCTTGCTCGACTCTCGGGAAGACAGTAATAGTTGTCTCCGCACGTTAGGTTGGGTCAGGATGCATTTGGTTGGGATATGTTCTTCTGGGCTATGCTTGAATAAATTTCAATTTCGTGCTATATGCCGTTATTCGGCGGATTTCTGCGCTCTACTGTGCCCTGACATGTTCTGCTTGGCCTTCGTGTTCCAACAATAGTGGTCGTGTGAATAAACGTTCAGTTGAGCATCGCTAGGTTATGTTGGTCTTGTCTTGGTTTATATAGCTATGACTTTTCTGCTATTCACGGCGGTTCTATGGATGTCTGCGCTCTTCACTCTCTAATACGTACTGCCTTGCTCTGGGGAGGCCAGCAATAGCGGCCGCGGCACGTTAGGGTTACTCATGTTTAGTTTGTGTATGTCGCAATTGGTTGGGTTAAGCGAGGATTGCTTTGACTTTTGTCATGTACGCTGCCACACGGTGGATACCTGCGCTCTACTATGCTCTAATATGATCTGCTTGGCTTTGGAATATCGAGCAATAGTGGTACCGGAACGTTATGTTAGGATATTCAACGTTTGGTGAGTAAGGGTATGTATGGTTAGGTTAGGACGTCTATGCCCTTTGCACTGGAATGCGGTGGATTTATGCGCACTATTGTGCACTAGTATATTCTGATAAGCTCTGCGGATGTCAGCAACAGTGGGCTAGTCACCTTAGGTTAAGTCAGGTTACGTTTGGTTTTGTTATGTTTGGTAAGGTTAGGCTGTGACAGCTTTGACTTTCGTGGTATAAACTCATTTTCGGTGGATTTCTGCGCTCTCCTGTGATCTTGTATCCTCTGCTTTGCTCTGGGGAGGGCAGAGAAAGCGGCTGCGGCACATTAGCCTGAATTATGTCAAGTTTGGCTATACTATGCTTGTTTGGATCATATTTGCATAGCATTGACTCTTCTGCTAAACCCTGCGACATATGAATTTCGGCGCTCTCCTCTACTCTAATTTGTTCTGCTTGTCTCTGTGCATGCCAGCAATAATGGCCACCGCACGATACGCTGAGATAGGTTACGTTTCGTTAGGGTTGGTTAGGTTGGTTCTGGTTTCGATTGCTTCAACTTGTGTGCTCAACACTGCTATTCTACGGACTACCGCGCTCTGATTTGCTCCATCGCATCCGGTTGTACCTGGGGACGCCAGCAATGGCGGTCGCGGTAGCTTAGGCTGCATTATGGAACGTTTGGGTCGGTTAGGTTAGGTTAAGTTTGGTAGGGACAGCTTTGAACTTTTCTGCTGTACACTGCTATTCGGTCCATATCTGCGCTTTGCATTGCTCTACTAGCATCCGCTTGTCTCTGGGAAGGTCAGCAATAATGGCCTGGGCACGTTATTTTGAGTTTTGTTACGTTCGGTTATGTTAGGTCAGGTTATGTTTTGTCAGGATGTCTGTGACTTTTCTGCTGTAAACAACAATGCGGTAGAGTTCTGCTCTCTGCTGTGATCTTATTCATTCCGCTTGACTCCGCGGAGGCCAGCAATAGTGGTCTCGGCACGTTAGGTTGCGTTCGGTTACGTTTGGTTAAGTTAGGGTAACCTGGACTATGTTGGTATATCATCGACATTTCCGCTGCTCATTACCATTCTATGGACTTCTGCTCTCTACAGTCCTCCAATATGTTCTGCTTGGCAATGGGGAGACCAGCAATAGTGGGCTCGGCCCGTTAGGTTTAGTTATTTCACGTTTGGTTCACATTAGGGTAAGTCATTTTGGGAAATATTTCCTTTGACTTCTGTGCATTTTTCCGCTATTCTCTGGGTTTCCGCGCACCACTGTGCTCTAGTATATCCAACTCGGCTATAGGGATGCCAGCAATAGCGATCGTGGCACGATAGGTAGAGCTACGTTACATTCGGTTAGATTAGGTTAATTTATGTTTGGCTGGGGTAGCTTTGACTTTAGTGCCGTGCACAGCTATTCGGTGAATTCCTGCCATCTGCTGTACTCTAATATGCCCTGGTTTGCTCTGGGTAGGCCGGAAATGGTGGCCGCGGCACGATAGGTATAGTTACGTTACGTTTGGTTAGGTTACGTTGACATTCGTTAGGTTTGGATATCTTTGACCTTTCTGCTACTCACTGCCACTCTACTGATCTCTGCGCTCCACTCTCCACTTATACGTTCTGCTTGGTGACGGGGAGGCCAGCAGTAGTGGTTTAGGCAAGTAAGGTTTTGTTAGGTTACGTTTGGTCATGCTACGTTTCGTAAGGATAGGATAGGGTAACATTGACGTTTGTGCTGTGCACCTCCATTTGGAAAATTCCTGTGCTACTCGTTGCTCTACTATACTCTACTCGACTCTGCGGAGGACAGCCATGGCGATCGCGGCACAATATGTTGTGTTATGTTACGCTAAGTTAGGCTAGGGTAGGTTACGTTTGGCCAGGGTACCTGTGACTTTTGTGCTATGCACCGTTATTCGGTGTACACCTGCTCTCTGCTGTGCTCTAATAGGACCTGCTTCGCTCTGGGGAGGCCAGGAATAGCTTCCGCTACACGTTAGGTCGAGTTGTCTTACGTTTGGTTAGGTTACGTTGGCACGGGTTAGGTTTGGTTGGCTTTGACCCTTCTGCTATTCACTGGCACTCTATTGATTCCTGTGCTCCACTCTTATGTAACATGTTCTGCCTGTCTCTCCGGAAGCCAGGAATAGTGGTGGCGGCACGTTAGGTTTTATCATGCGACGCTTGGTTAGGCTTTGTTTGGCTGCGTTTGGTTGTGATAGCTTTGACTTTTGTGCTGTATACTCGCATTCGGGGCATTTTTCCGCGCTACTGTGCTCTAATATGCTCTGCTTTGCTCTGCCGATGCGAGAAAGTGTGGCCGCGAGATGTTAGGCAGAGCAAGATTACATTTGGCTTGTTTACGTTATAATTTGGTTTGGTTTGGACAGATTGACTTTTCCGCTACACTCTGCGATTATACAGATTTCCACGTCCTACTTTTGCCTGATTTGTTCTGCATGGCCCTGCAGAGGACAGCAATGGTGGCTGCGGCATGTTAGGTTGAGTTAGATTACGTTTGGTTAGCTTACGTTAGCATGGGATATGATAGGACATCTTTGACTTTTCCGCTATACATTCCGATCCTATGGGCTTCTGCGCCATACTCTCGTCCGATATGTTCTGCATGTCTCTGGGCAGGCCAGCAATGGTGGTCGAGGCACGTTTGGTTGAGTTATATTTCGTTTGGTCCTGTTTGGTTACTTTGGGTTAGGTTAGGACAGTTACGACCATTGTGCTGAACAAAGCTATCCTATGGACTTCTGAGCTCTGCTGTGCTCTACTGCATCCTGCTTGTCTCTGGGACGCCAGCAATAGAGTCCGCGGCACGTTAGGATTTGTTGCGTTACGTGTGGCTAGGGCACGTTAGGTTTGGTTTGGACAGGTTATCCTTCACTTTTCTGCTACAAACTGCTCTTTCGTCTTTTTCCTCTCTCAGCATTGCTCTACGATACTCTGCTCGACACTGGAATGGCCTGTAATAGTGATCTCGTCACGTTAGGTTCAGTTAGGCTACGTTTGGTTAGGCTATGTGTGTTCGTGTTAGGATAGGATAGCTTTGACTTTCGTAATGGACACTATTTTTCTGTAGACCTCTGCGCTCTTCTGTCCTCTACCATATTCTGCTTGGCTCTTGAGAGGCCAGTAGTAATGTTCTCGCCAAGTTAGTATGAGAGAGGCTACGTTTGGTTTGGTTAGGTTTGCTATGGTTAGGTGAGGATAGCTTCGAGTTTTCTGCTATACACTGCGATACCATGAACTTCTGCACTCCTTTCTCCTTTAATATGTTCCGCTTGGCTCTGAGGAGGCCAGCAGTAGCGGTCCTATCACGTAAGGGTTTGTTACGTTACATTAGGTTACGTTACGGTTGATTAGGTTAGGTTAGGTCAGGTTAGGTCAGGCTATCTCTGACTTCTGTGCTTTACACTGCAATGCGTCGGTTTTCTGCGCTCCACTGCGCTCAGCTATATTCTGGTAGGCTCTGCGGAGGTCATCATTAGTGGTCTTGGCACGTTAGGTTTAGATACGTTACGCTTGGTTACACTTCGTTTCGTTAGGATAGGCTTGGGTAACATTGACTTTTGCGCTGTAAGCTGCTATTCCATGTATTTCTGCTCACTTCAGTGATCTAATATTTCTACATTGCTCTGGCGAGGACAGAAATTGTGGCCGCTGCGCGTTAGGTTGTGATATGGTACGTTTAGTAAGGCTCGTTTTTGCAGGGGCAGTTTCGGAATCGTTTGATTTCTGTTCCGTACATTGTAATGATGTAGACTTCTGAGCTCTACCCTGCTCTAGTACGTTCTGATTGGCCCTGAGGATACCAGTAATAGTGGCCTCGGCGAATAAGGTTCAGATAGGATACGGTTGGCTGTGTTATGTTAGCTTTGGTTAGGTTCGGGTAGTTTCACCTTTTCTGCCATACACTGCGATTCTATGGACTCCTGTGCACCACTCACCTCTAGTACGCTCTGATTGACACAGTGGAGGTCAGCAGTGTCGGTCGTGGCACGTTTGGTTCAGTTAGATTACGTTCGGATATATTTGCTTTGCTTGGGTTGGGATAGGTCAGCTTAGACTTTTGTGCTCTACATTGCTATTCGGTAGATTTCTGCGCTCTTCTGCGCTCTAGTATGCTCCGCTTGGCTCTAGGCAGGACAGCAACAGTGACCCCGCAGCGTTAGGTATAGTTAGGTTACGTTTTGTCAGGTTATATGCGTTTGGGTTAGGTTTGGATAGCTTTGACTTTCTTGGCAAGGACAGTTAGCAGGTGGATTTCTGTGCCCTATTCTGCTCGGCCAAACTCTGCTCGGCCCTGGGGTTTCCAGCAATAATGGTCTCGGCACGTTAGGTTAAGTTAGGGTACTTTTGGTTACTTTTCGTTTGGATAGGTTAGGAGAGGTTATCTTTGACTTTTTCGCTGTACACTGCTATACGGTGGACTTCTGCGCTCTACTTTGCACTAAAATACTCTGCTCGACGCTGGGGTTGCGATTAGGTAGGAGGTTAGGTCAGGTTAGGTTAGGATACACCTGACTTTTGTCCATTACGTTGCTATCTGGTGACTTTCTGCGTTCTGCTGCGCTCCAGCATACCCTACTTGGCACTGGGAAGGCCAGATACTGTGACCCGGGCTTGTTAGTACGAGTTAGGTTGCGTTTCGATATATTACATTTAGATATGATAGTAGAAGGTAGCTTGAGCCTTTGTGCTATACACAGCTATTCCGGCGATTTCTACGTCCAACGTTGCCCTACTCTTCTCCGCACTAATCTGGGAAGCCCAGTAACAGTTGTCTCTGGCCGTTGTTTTTAGTTACGCTGCGTTTGGCTACGTCACGATAATTTGGGTTAGGCTGGGATAGATACGACTCTCGCGGAACACACTGATTTTCGGTGGAGACCTACGCTCTACTGCGTTCCACAATTTTCTGTTTGGGCGTGGGGTGTCCAGCAACAGTGGTCGCGGCACGTCATGTTCAGTTATCCTAAGTTTGGTTATGTTACGTTTGGTTAGGCTATAATAGCATAGCTTTGATTTCTGTGCTGTACACCCAAACACGGTGGATTTCTGCGGCCTACAACGCTCTAATATGCTCTGCCTGACTCTGGGATGGCCAACAATAGCGGTCGTGGCACGTTAGGTTTTGCTAGGTTACGTTTGGATAGGACAGGATGGGCTAAGTGTGGTTAGGCTAGCTTCCGCTTTCGTACATTTCTCTGCTATTCGGTGGACCTCTGTGATCTACTGTGCTCTACATTATTCTGCTTGGCTCAGGGGAGGGCGGAAGCAGTGTTCGCGGCACGTTTTGTTGAGTTATGCTGCGTTCGGTTAGGTTAGTTTAAGTCAGGTTAGGTTGGTTTATCTTCGACATATGTGCTATACACAGCAATGAGGTTGATTTCTGCGCTATGCTGCGCTCCATTATTTTCAGCTTCGCTATGTGGAGGCGAGAAATGGTGGTCGCGTGACGTTATGTTGAGTTTCGCTACGTTCGGTTATGTTACGATTGGTTATGCTGAGGGAGGATAGCTTTGACTTTAGCATAATAGTCCGCTTCTAGACGGACCTCTACGCCCTTTAGTGCTCTAATACTTACTGCTTGGCTCTGCGAAGGCCAGCAACGGTGGTCTCGGCACGTTACGCTTAGTCAGGTTACGTTCGGTTAGGTTATGTTAGGGTAAGTCATATAACACAACCTAACCTAACCTAATCTAACCTAACAAAACCTAACCTAACCTAGCCTAACCTAACCTAATCCAATCTTACTTATCCTAACCTAACATAACCTAGCCCAACCTACCCAAACCTAACCTTACCAAACGTAACTTAACCCAACCTAACGTGTCGCGAACACAGTTAGTATCCTCCGCAGAGCCAAGCAAAGAATATTAGGTAAAAGTAGAACGCAGAAATCCACCGAATATAGCACCAAAGTCGAAGCAATCCTGTCCAAACCAAGACAAACGTGACATAACCAAGCAGAACGTTACACAACAGATGGTGCCGTGACCGCTATTGCTGGCATCCCCAGAGTCCAGCAGCGTATAGTAGAGGTTTGAAGAGCGCAGATATCGGCCGAATAGCTGCGTACAGGGCAGAAGTCGAATATATCCTATCCTAACCTAACCAATCGTAACACAGCCAAACCTAACCAAACTCAAACTAACGTACCGCGGACTTGGTTTCTGTCATCCGCATTTCAAGGCAGCGAATATTAGATCACAGTAGAGCGCATAAATTCACCGAATAACAGCGTATAGCACAAAAGTCAGAGCCACCCTAGCCAACCGAGACCTACCCCCACCAAATCAAACGTAACTCAACGAAACGAAGCGTGCCACGCCCACACCTGTTGGCCTCCCCAGAGACAAGCATAGGCTAGTAGAGCAGCGCAGAGCGCAGATATCGACCGAATAGCAGTGTATGCCACAAAAGTCGAAGCTATCCATACCAAACCAAACAGAACCTTGCCAAGCTAAACGTAACCTGACTGGTCCTAACGTGCCGAGATCACTACTACTGGCATCCCCAGAGCAAAGCAGAACATACTGGAGCACTGTAGATCGCTGATATCCGCCGCACAGCAGTGTATAGCACAAAAGTCAGAGCTATCACCTCCTAACATAGCCGAACGTAATAAAGCAAAACGTAACCTAACACAATATAACCTGCCGCCACCACGACTGCTGGCCTCCACGGAGACAAGCAGAGCATATATGTTGATAGCAGGGCGCAGAAATCCACAGCATCGCGATGTATATCAGAAAAGTCTAAGCTATCCAAATGAAACCCAAACCAACAGAGCCTAACCAAACGGAGCCAAACTCAACATAACTAGCCGTGACCACTATTTCTGGGCACCACAGGGCTACGCAGAATAAAGTAGAGCACAGCAGAGCGCAGAAGTCCAAAGAATAACACTGTATACCACGAAAGTCTGGGCTACCCTAACCCAACGCAAACGAATATAGCCTAACCATACGTGGCCTAGCACAACCTAGCGTGACGAGACCACTGCTACTAGCCACCCCAGTGTGGAATAGAGTATGGCTGCGCTATGTGGAGCGTGGAACTCCACCGAATAGCAGTGTATAGCTAAAAAGTCAGAGCCATCGTCTCGGAGCCTAACCAATTGTATCATATACAAATGCAATCTAGCTCAGCATAACGTGCAGCGACCAATGCTGCTGGCCTCCCCAGAGCCGAGCAGAGTATAGTAGGGCAATGTAGA
>NW_016914110.1:69499-75449 GCF_001483705.2 Eufriesea mexicana | reverse complement strand
ACCACTGCTACTAGCCACCCCAGTGTGGAATAGAGTATGGCTGCGCTATGTGGAGCGTGGAACTCCACCGAATAGCAGTGTATAGCTAAAAAGTCAGAGCCATCGTCTCGGAGCCTAACCAATTGTATCATATACAAATGCAATCTAGCTCAGCATAACGTGCAGCGACCAATGCTGCTGGCCTCCCCAGAGCCGAGCAGAGTATAGTAGGGCAATGTAGACAGTAGAAATCCAGCGGATATCTGTGTATATCAATAAAGACGGCGCTATCCTATCCTAACCTATCAAAGCGTAATAAATCCGAACGTAACATAGCTTTACCTATCGTGCCGAGACCACTATTACTTGAATCCCCGGAGCCAAGCAGGACACACTAGGGAACAGTACAGCGCAGGAAGCCACCCAATATCATAGATACGCTAACCTCACCTGACCGAACCTGACACAACCGAACGTAGACTTACACTACTTAACGCGCCGATACCACCATTGCTATCCCTCCATTAGCCAAGCTGAACATTTTAGAGCACAGTAGAGTGCAGGAATCCGCCGAATAGCAGTGTATAGCGAAGAAGTCAAAGCTATCCTCTCCTAATCTAACCAATCGTAATATAACTATACGTAACCTACCTTCACCTAACCGCCACACACCGTTATTGCTGGCATCCCCAGAGTCAAGCTGGATATAGTAGAGCGCAGTAGGTCACAGTAACCCGCGGCGTAGCAGTGTAAAGCGCATGAGTAAAGACAACCTGATGTAACCTGACGTAACCTAGCCCACCGAGTCCTAGCGTAAGACAGCATAAGCCGCAGAGACAACTATTGCTGCCTTTCCCAGAGTAAAGCTGAGCATATCGGATAACTGTGTAGCTCTGAAATCCACCGAATATGAGTGTATAACACAAAAGCCAAAGCTCTCCCGTCCTGACCCAACTCAACCTAACCCAACTAAACGTAATCTAACTCAACCTAACGTGCCGCGACCAGTATTTCTGGATTCTACGGAGCCAAGCTGTACGTATTGGAGCGCAGTAGATTGCAGGAATCCGCCGAATGGCAGTGTATAACACAAATGACAAAGCAGTACTCTCCTATCCGATCAAATCGCATCATAACCAAACGCAACATAGCTCAAACTAACTTCTAGCGAACACCATTGCAGGCGTTTCCAGAGTCAAACGGAAGAAGGTAGAGCACATTAGGACGCAGGTATTCACCGAATAACAGTGTATAGCGCAAAACTCAAAGCTATAACCTACAAACATGGCCAATCGTAACATACGCAAACGTAACACTGCACAAGCTATGGAGTCGCCACTGCTATTGCTGGACTTCACAAAGTTGAGCAGAGCAAAGCAGAGCGTTGAAATCTACCGAATTACAATTTATGCCACGAAAGTCGGAGTGATGCGAACCTAAAACAGACTAATACAACCTAGCCGAACGTAGCCACAATCAACCTAACGCGCCGGGCCCACTATTGCTCGCCTCCCCAAAATCAACCAGAGTATAATAGATCAGAGTGGAGCGCAGGAGTCCACCGCATTACGGTCTATGCAATGAAAGTCAAAGCTATCCTAGCCTAACACAACCAAACATTAAATAACCAAACGAAGTCTAACTCAACCTAACGTGCCGAGGACACAATTGCTGGCCACCTCATGGCCAAGCAGAATATACTATAGCACAGTAGATCGCAGAAATCCACCGCATTGCATTTTATAGCGCAAAAGTCAAGGATACCCTGACGGAACCTGACCTAGCGTAACCTAACACAAGCTATCGTGCAGCCATCACCATTGCTGGTGTTCCCAGAGGCAAGCAGGATAGGATAGAGCACAGTAGGGTGCAGTAGTCCATAGAAAAGCTGAGTTTGCCACAAAAGTCGAAGACATCCTAACCTAACCTGACCTAACATAACATAACCGATAGTAGCATAACTCAACATAGCCTGCCGGAACACATATTGCTGGCCTTCCCAGAGCCAGGCGGAAAAAATTAGGGCGCTGTAGAGTGCAGAAATCCACCAAATAGCAGTGTTTCGCACATAAGTCAAAGCCATCGTGACCAGACCTAACCTAACATAACCTAACCGAACGTAGTATAGCTAAACCTATCGAGCCGGCACCGCCAATGCTTGCCGCCCAGAAAGAAGTAGAATCCATTACAGGACTGTAGAGCGCCTAAATCCACCGGTTGTCAGTGTATAGCGCGAAACTAGCATACCCTGGCGCAACATAGCCTAACGTAACCTGACCAAACGTACCATAACGAATAATAACGTGCCGCGGCCACTGCTGCTGACGCACCCAGATATGAGCAGAACATAATGCAGCACAGTAGAGCGCAGAAGCCCATATTATTGCAGTGCTAAGCCCAGAAGTCTAGGATGTCCGAACTAACGCAACCTAACATGACCTACCCATATGCAGTCCGGCGCAAACTAACGTGCCGCGACCATTTTTGATGGCCTCAACAGAGCCGAGCAGAGTATGTTAGAGGAGAGTAGAGGGCAGAAATCCGTAGAATAGCAGTGTGTAGAAGAAATGTCGAAGCTTTAAAATCCTAACCGAAGCTAACGTGACCAAACCAAACGTAGCTTATCCCAACCTAGCGTGCCGAGACCACTATTACTCGCATCCCGGGAGCCAAAAGGAACATATTGGAGCACAGCTGGTAGCAGCAACCCACCGCAATGCAGTGCACAGTTCAAAACTTAAAGATATGCTAACCTAACTCAGTCAAACCTTGGCAAACCGAACGTAACATAACCCAGGCTAACGCGTCCCGGCCACTATTTCTGGCCTCCCCAGAGCAGAGCAGAGAACGTTAGATCACAGTAGAGCGCACAAATCCACCGAACAGGGGTGTGTAGTACAAAAGTCAAATCTACCTTAGCCTAACCTAAGCAAACGTAACATACTCAAACGCAATGTAACTAAACCTAACGGGCAAATACCGCTATTGCTGACATGCCCAGAGACAATCAGAATGTACTAGAGAACTGTAGAGCGAGGAATTCTGCCGCAATGCATCGGATAGCAGGAAAGTCAAAGATATAATAACCTAATCTGACAAAACACAATCAAACCAAACGTAGACTGACTGGACACAACGTGCCTGGCTACTGTTTCTGACATCTACAGAGCCAAGCAGAGCTTATTAGGGCCCAGTAGTGTGCTGAGATACACCGAATAGCAGCCTATTGCACAAAAGTCGAAGCCGTCATCTCTTACCCTTGCCTACGCTAACCTAACCGAACGTTACATGACACTTACTGTCGTACTACCACCACTCCTGCTGGCCTCCCCAGAGACGAGAAGAGTATACTACAGCAATGTTGGGAGAAGGAATACACCGAATACCAGCGTATAGCTCAAAAGACGATGTTACTCTCTCCTAACTTAACAAAACGTGACATAACCAAACGTAAGCTTATCGAACCTAACGTGCCCAGAACACTATTGCCTGCGCAACGCCAAGCAGAGCATATTAGAGGAGACTAGGTCGGAGAAGTCCACAGAATGGCTGTGTATAGCAGAAAATCTAAAGCCATCCTAACCTGACCCGAAATAATCTGACCTAACCAAACGTAACATAACTCAAGCTAACGTGCCGAGACCACTATTGCCGGCCCTCCGAGATCAAAGCAGCACATATTAGAGCAGTGTCGAGTGAAATAGTACGGCGAGCAGCAAACTACAGCGCAAAAGTCAAAGCTACAGTAGCCTAGCATAACAAATCGTAATACATCCAAACGAAGCTAAGACCAAACTAAGGCGCCGAGACCACTATTACTGCCTCCCAGGTAGAGCAGAGTATAGAAGAGCAATGCAGAGCGCAGAGATCCACCGAATAACGGTGTATACCACGAAACTCAAAACTGACCGAACCTAACCCTAACACACGTAGCCTAGCCAGATGTACCGTAACACAGCCTAACGTGCCGTGGCCATTATGGATGGCCTCCTCAGGGACAAGCAGAGCAGTTAGGGAACCGAAGTGCGATGACATTATCCGAACAGCAGCGTATGGCACAAAAGTCAGGGCCGCCATCTCCTCTCCTAACCAAAACTAACCTAACCAAGCGTGACCTAACGCAACCTGCCGTGCAACGACCACATTTGCTGGCCAGCCCAAAGACGAACAGAGTATATTAGAGCAACGTAGAGCGAAGAAATCCACCGAATACCAGAGAACAGCGTACTAGTTAAAGTTATCCTATCCTAGCCTAGTCAAACGTAACATTAGAAAACGCAGTCTGTATGAAATTAACGTGCCGGAAACACTATTACTGGCCTTCCACGAGTCGAGCTGTGTATAATAGAACAACGTAGCGTATAGAAATAACCGGAATAGCCGTGTACAGCACAAAAATCGCAGTTACACTATCACAACCTGTCCAAAAGTAATGTAACCGAACGTAACCTAACTTGACCTGACGTGCCGAAGCCACCTTTGGTGGAAACCATAGAGCCAAGCAGAATACGCTAGAGCACAGCAGAACGAAGGGAGCCAACGAATAGAATCGTATAGCGCGAGGGACAAATGTATTCTAACCTAGCCTAACCGAAACAACCCTAACCAAACGTGGACTAACTGAATCTAACGTGCCGAGACCACTGTTTCTGGCCTCCCCAGATTCGTGCAGAGTATAGTAGAGCACAATAGTGCGCAGAAATCCACCGAATAGCAGTCGACAACGATAGTCAAATCTATCATAACCAAACATAGCCTAACCTAGCCTAACCATACGTAACCGAACAATACATAACGTGCCGCGACAGCCATTGCTCGAATCCACAGGGTCGAGCACAGTACAGTAGAGTAATGTAGAGAGCAGATATACACCACATAGCACCCTATAGCGCAGAAGTCGAGGATATCATAACCTAACCGTACGTAGCCTAACTCAAGATAACGTGCCGCGAAAAATGCTTCCGGCCTCCCCTGTGCCAAGCAGAATAATGTAGAGCATAGTAGATCACAGAGATCCACCGAATAGCAGAGAATTGCACGAAAGCGGAAGCTATCTTAACCACACTTAGCCCATCCTGTCCTATCCAAACGTAACCTAGCAAAACCTAACCTGCCACGACCGCTATTGATGGCCTTCCCAGAGTCAGGCAGAGCATATTAGAGCGTTGTAGACCGCAGAAGTCCACCGCGTTTAGGTGTAAAGCACAAAAGTCAAAGCTATCCTATTGTAGCCTAACCAAACGTAACATAACCAAACGTAGGATAACTCAACATGACGTGCCGCGACCACTGTTGCCGGACTCCACACGCCCAAGCAAAAAATAGTGGAACGCAGTAGAGCGTAGGACTCCACCAAAAATCTGTGTGTAGCGCGAAAGTCGTATCTATCCCGGCCTAACCCAAAATATCGTGACGTAGCCAAACGCAGCGTAACTAAAAACAACGGCCGGAGACAACTGTTACTGGGCTCCCCAGATTAGTGCGGAGAAGAGTAGGGCAACGTAGGGCGTAGAAATCCACAGAATAGCCGTGTACAGCACGAAAGTTAAAGCTACCCTAACCAAGCATAGCCTGGGCCAACTTAACCGAACGTAAACTATCTCAACATAGCGTGCCGAGACCACTATTGATGGCATCACCAGAGCCAAGCTGAAAATATTAGTGTGCCGTAGGACGCAGAAATCCACCTAATAGCAGAATATAATGTCAAAGATGTCATCTCCTTACCTAACCAACCTTTACATGACCGAACGTAACTCAACCCATACCAATGTGCCGCGAACGCTATTGCAGGGCTCTGCAGAGAAAATCAGGGCACATTAGTGGATAGCAGAAGGCAGAATCCGTAGAATCTCTGTGTGTAGCGAAAAAGTCGTGACTACGCAAACCTAACTCTGACCAACAGGACATAACCAAACATAGCCTAACTCAAACTAACCTGCCGAGTCAGCGATCGCTGCCCCCCCCCCCC
>NW_016914110.1:9142-69370 GCF_001483705.2 Eufriesea mexicana | reverse complement strand
GAGGCAAGGAGAACACGTTAGTGGAGAGTGGATCGCAGGAATCCATAGAACCGCCGTGCATATCAGAAAAGTCGAAGCTATCTCAACATCACCCGACCAAACAGAAACTAACCAAACTTAGCCTAACTCAACCTAAGGAGGGTAGAAGGCTATTGCTGCCCTCCCCAGAGCCAGGCAGGACATACTAGAGCACAGTATATTGCAGGAATCCAGCGAATAGTAGTGTATAGCACAAAAGTTAAGGCTACCCTAACCAAACATAGCCTAACGCAACTTAACCGTACGTAACCTGACACAACACAACGTGGCAGGGCCACTTTTGGCGGCCTTCCCAGAGACAAGCTGAAAACTCTAAAGCATTGTAGGGCGCAGAGATCCACGTAATAGGAGACTGTAGCACTAAGGTCAAAGCTATCCTCTCCCGACCTAACCAATTGTAACGTAATCAAACGTAACCTTACTCAAGCAAACGTAACGCGGCCGCAATTGCTGTCCTTCGCAGAGACAAGGAGAACACGTTAGTGAAGAGTAGAACGCAAAAATCTATACAATGTCAGTGTACATCAGAAAAGTTAAAGATATCCAAGCTTAACCCAAGCTCACAAAGAACAACCTAACTTACCAGAACTTAACGAACGTGCCGCGACCGCTATTGGCCCCCCCCCCAGAGCCAAGCAGTGCTTATAAGAGCACAGCAGATCGCAGAATTCCACCGCATTGCTGTTTATAGCAGAAAAGTCAAGGATATCCTGACCAAACCTAACCTAACCTAACCTGACCGAACGTAACAAAACTCAATATAACGTGCCTAGACCATTCTTGCTGACCTCCGCAGAGACAAGCGGATGCTAGTAGAGCAACGCAAAGAGAAGATATCGACCGAACAGCAGTGTATGGCGGCTATTGATTCTGAAGCTACACGGCTGCAATGCGCAGCTTTGCCGTACCTGGTCCATTTATGGATATAGCGGTAGATGGTGGGTGCGAATTTAACTCGTCATCATACCAAAGGAATGAACTGGTTCAAGCAGTGGAGGAAGTCAACGCGCACATGACCCTAGCAGGCTTTAGGAGTACGCCCGGCGAGATACCAGATTTGGCGTATTTCCAACCGAAGGTCTCCTTGGCCCGTTTCCACTCCCTCTTTCGCATCCAGTGGCATGTGCGAACGCATGGGACACCGCCTACTGGATCCCGAGGGCACCAACGAGGAGACGAGGTTAGTGGACTTGCCGTGTCGGACCCTACAACTTCACCAAAGTCTCCCGCACTGCGCAGCTTGACTTTGCAGCTGTAGATATCATCAGTTCCATCGTTGTTTCTGGCGGACACCTAACACCAGTACCCTCCCCAGTTTCTGCCCTCAGAAGTGTGTGGCAGCAAAGATCAAAGCAGGTACAAGCAGATGCGATGGAGCACATTAGAGCGCAGAAGTCCGTAGAAAGCAATGTTGAGCACAGAAGTCAAAGCTATCGAAACCAGAACCAACCTAACCAAACCTAACCAAACGTAGTCTTACTCCACCTATCTTGCGGTGACCATTATTGCTGTCACCCACAGAGACAAGCAGAACAACATAGAGTAGGGAGGAGAGCCGAAAAACGTCGGTCGTAGGGTACAGCAGATGTGTCAATGCTATCTAAATCTGATCCAGACAGACATAGCAGAAGCAAACGTGACATAATTAAAACTAATGAGCCGCGGTCGCTATCTCTGCTCTCCCCAGAGCAAAGCAGAGCACACAAGATCACAGTATAGCGCAGAAATCCACCGAAAATGAGTTTATACCGCAAAATTCAATGCTGTCCTAGCCTAACCTAACAAAACATAGCAAAATCAAGCAGAACCTGACTTAACCTAACGTGCCTAGACCACTATTGCTGACAGCCCCAGCAAGCAGAATATACTAGTGCACAATAGTGCGCAGAAATCCGCCGCTTTACTGTGCAAAGCGCAAAGGTCGAAGATACCCTAATCTAACTCTACTTACCCTAACGCACCAAACGTAGCCTAACCAAATATAACGTACCGGTACCACTGTTGCTGGACTTTGCAAAGCCAAGCTGATCATATTAGAGCATGGTAGAGCGCAGGTGTCCACCGAGCAGCAGCGTACATGACAAAAGTCAAGGCAATCCGCTCCTAACCTAACCAATTGCGACATACACAAGCGTAACGTAAGTCGCCCTAACGTGCCGCGACCGCTATTGCTGGCCTCCCCAGATCAAGGCAGTGCGTATGAGAGGGTGTAGAGCGCAGAAATCCATAGAACTGCTGTGTATTATATCCCATACCAACATAACACAACCAAACGCAGCCTGACCCAAACGAATGTGCAGAGACCACTATTACCGTCTTCCCGAGAGCCGAGCGGGGTACAGAATAGCAACGTAGACATTAGAAATCCACCGAAGAGCAGTGTATAGCACAAGAGTAAACTACATCCTATCGTAACGTATCCAAACGTAATATAACCAAACGTAACCAAACCTAACGTAACGCTCCGAGGCCACTATTGCTGACATCCACCGAGACACGCAGAATTTGCTGGAGCACAGTAGAGCGCAGAGGTCCACTGAAGTGCTGTGCACAGCACAAAATTCAATGCTATCCTCTCCTAAACTAGCCAATCGTAACATTACCAAACGTAACCTAACTCAAATTAATGTGCCTAGATAGATATTGCTGACCTCTCCAGAGGAAAGCAGGACATATGAAATGAAAGCAGGGCGCAGAAATCCATAGAATCTTAGTGTATATCGGAAATGTCAAAGGCATTCAAGCCAAACCCAAACAAGCATATCCTGACCTAACGTAGCCAAACTCAACGTAACGTGCAGCGACCACCCTTGTTGGCCTCATCAAGGACTAGCAGATAAGAGTAGAGCACGGTGGAAGGCAGGAATCTACGAATGACAGTGTATAGCAGAAAAGTCGTAGCTACACATACCCAACCAGAGATAATGTATCTTTACCAAACATATCATATTCCAACCTATCGTGCCGAGACCACTATTGCCGACCTCCCCAGAGCCAAGCAGAATATACTAGAGCACAGTAGACCGCAGAAATCCACCGCATTGCAGTGAATGGTCCAAATGCCGTACATAGCCTAACATAGCATGACCTAATCTAACCTAACCGAACGCTGTATAACCCAACATGACGTGCCGCGGCCGCTGCTCCTAGCCTCCCTAGAGAAAAGCAGAATGTAGTAGGGCGCAGTAGATCACAGGAATACAACGGAAAACAGTGTACAGCACGAAAGTAGAGGTCATACTAATCATACATACCCTAACATAGACTAACCAATCGTAGCATTACACAACATAGCGTGCCGTGGCCACCATAGCCCGCCTGCCCAGGGTCGCGCAGACTATAATACAGCAATGCAGACAGTAGAAATCCACCGGATAGTAGTTTGCAGCACAAAGGCAGAAGATGTACTAACCGAGAATTCCTAACCTAACCTAGCGAAACGTAACATAACTCAACATAACCTGCCGATACCACTATTTATTACCACGACAGAGCCAAGCAGAACATATTATGGGGCTGTAGAGCGCAAAAACACTCCGAATAGCAGGGAATGGCGAAGAAGTCTAAGCTATTCTCTACTAACTTAACCAATCATGTCATACGCAAACGTAGCCTAACTAAAGCTGGCACGCCGAGACCACTATTGCTGGCCTCCTTAAAGCCAAACAGAATATACGGAAGCACAGCAGTGCGGAGAAATCCACCGCACTGCAGTGTAAAGCAAAGAAGTCAAACATACCCTGACATAACCTTACCTAACGTAACCTAACCTAAGGTAGCGTAACTCAGAAGGGCGTACAACGGCCACTGCTGCCGGACTCCACAGAGCCAAGCAGAATACAGTAGATTACTGTAGATCACATGAACCCACCTGATAATGGTGTGTAGCACGAAACACCACAGCCAATCACAATCTAACATAACCTAATCAAACGTAGCCTTAGTCAACGTTGAGTACCGCGGCCACTACTGCTGGCCTCCGCAGGACCAAGCAGGGTATAGTGGAGCACAGACGAGCGCAGAAATCCTCCGAATAGCAGTGTACTGCACGAATGACAAATATATCCAGACAGAGCTAGACGTAACCTAACCTAACCAAACGTATTATAACACAACCTAACGTGCTGAGACTACCATTATTGACCTCCACAGACACAAACAGAATGTACTAGATCACAGTAAAGGGCAGGAATCGACCGCATTGCAGTGAAAAGCACTTAAGCGGTAGGTAACCCAACCTAACTTGACCTGACATAACCTATTCAAGCGTAGCACAGCTCAACGCTACGTGCCGCGACCGCACGACCTGGCCGCCACTGTTCGAACCAGAATGTGGCGGAGCACAGTAGATCACAGAAATCCATCGAATAGCAGTGTATACTACTTAAGTCATTGCTATCCAACCAAACGTAAGCAAACCTTACCTAACCAAACGTAGCCTAACACAAACTGACGTGCCACGACCACTATTTCCTACATCCCCAGAGTCGATTGGAGTACAGTAGAGCAATGCAGAGTGCAGAAATCCATCGAATAGCAGTGTATCGCACGAATGTCGAAGCAACCCTAACAATACTTGGCCCAACCTGACCTAACGAAACGTAACCTATCTCAACCTAACGCGCCGAGACCACTATTGCGGGCCTCGCCACAGCCAAGAAGGATGTACTGGAGCAGAGTAGATCGCATAAATCCAGCACATTGCAGTGAATAGCGCAAAAGCCGCAGATATCCTAACATAACCTGGCCTAACCTAACCTAACCAAGCGTAGCATAGCTCAACATAACGTGCCGCGACAGCTATTGATATCCTACGCATAGCCAACCGGAGCACGCAACAGCACATTAGGGCAAAGAAATCTACCTACCAGAAGTACATAGCACAAAGATCAAAGTTGCCTATCCCAACGTAGCCAAACGTAACATAACCAAACGTAACCTAACTCAACCTAACAGGGTGAGACCACAACTTCTGGCCACCACAGAGACAACCCGAATGTACTAGGGAGCAGTTGTGCTCGGAAATACACCGCATTCTAGTGAATAGCAAAGCAGCCGAAGATATCCTAGCCTAACATCTCCTAACCTAACCTAAGCAAACGCAGCACAACTGAACATAACCTGCCGCGGCCACTGCTCCTGGCCTCAACATAGTCCAGCTGATTGTAGTAGAGCACAGTAGATCACTGAAGTGCAAGGAATAACGGGGTATAGCACGGAAGTCAAGGATTTCTTGACCAAACCTAACCTAACCTAACATAACAAAACTTGACATAACTCAACGTAATGTTCCACGAACACTATTGCTCGCCCCCTAGGTCGATCAGGGTACAGCAGAGCAGTGTTGAGCGCAGAAATCCACGGAATAGCAGCGTATGGCACAAAAGTCTAGGATGCCCTGCCAAACCTGGCATCACGTAACCTAACCAAACGTAGCATAACTAAACATAGCGTGCGGCGGCCGCTATTGATGGGCTTCGTAGAGATAAGCAGTGCATATTTGAACACATTAGGGCGCAGAGGTCCCCGGAATAGAAGTGAAGAGCACAAATGCCAAAGATTACCTAACCTAACCTGACCTAACGTAACCTAAGAAAGGGCAGTCTAACTCAACATAACGTGCCGCAACCACTGTTGATGGCCTTCGTAGAGCCAAGCAGGGCATATTAGAGCACATTAGAGCGAAGACGTCCACCGAATAGCAGTGTGTTGCACAGAACACAAAGTAGCTTATTCTAACCTAGCCAAACGTAACACATGCAAACGGAGCGTACCCCAAACCAAAACGACGGGACCGCTATTGTTAGCCACCCAAGAGCCAAGCAGAACGTATTAGAGCGCAGTAGGGCGCAGAAGTTCTCCGAACTGCATTGAACGGCACAAAATTCTAAGCAATCGTTTCCAAAGATATCCAAACCTGTCATATGTAAACGTGGCATGAGTAAACCTAACGCGCCGAGACCACTATTACTGGACACCCTGGAGTCAAGCGGAGAAAACTGTAGCACATGAGAACGCAGAGACACACCGAATAGCGGTGTACAGTACAAAAGGCCAAGTATCCTTTCCTCACCTAACCAAACGTAGCACAACCAAATGTAACCTAACTCAACAGAACATGACGAGACGTCTATTGCTGGTCTCCACAGAGACAAGCAGAAAGTACGAGAGCACAGTAGAGCGCAGAAATCGACCGCATTGCAGTGAACAGCACGAAAGCCGTAGATATCCTAAACTAACCTAACATAGCCTAACATAACTGAACGCAGCATATCCCAACATGATGAGCCGCGAACATTGCTCCTGGCCGCCCCAGAGCAGAGCATAATTGTTGTACAGCAGAGTTGATCAAAAAAATCCGCCGAAAGGCAGTGCAACGCACGAAGGTCAATGTAGAATATCCTATGTAGGCAAACGTGATATACCCAAACGTAGTATAGATCAAGCTAACATGACGAGACCAATATTGCTGGCCTCCGCGGAGACAAGCTGATTGTGCTGCAGCACAGTAGTGCGCACAATTCAAACGCATTGCAGTGAATAGCACAAAAGCCGTAGATACGCTA
This sequence comes from Eufriesea mexicana, assembly GCF_001483705.2. NCBI lineage: Eukaryota > Metazoa > Arthropoda > Insecta > Hymenoptera > Apidae > Eufriesea > Eufriesea mexicana. The sequence continues at coordinate 62,765 of NW_016914110.1, read as the reverse complement.
ACCTGCCCAGACCTAGCCTAACCGATCCAAGCGTAGCACCGCTCAACGCAACGTGCCGCCACCTCGCCACCTGGCACCCCTGTTCCAAGCAGAATGTGCAGAGCGCAGTAGAAATCGCCGAATAGGTGCGTAAAGTACGAAAGTCGTAGCTATTCTAACCAAACTTAAGCTAACATTTCCTAACTAAACGTAGCCTAACTCAACATAACGTGCCACAGCCACTATTGCTTGCCTCCACATAGTACAGCAATGTAGGTCTCAAAAATCCACCGAATAGCAGTGTATAGCACGAAATTCTCAGCTATCCAAATCAAACATATACAAACCTAACCTAACCAAACTTAACCTAACCCAACCTGACGTGCCACGACCACTATTGCCAGCCACCCCAGAGTCGAGTAGAGTTTAGTAGAGCAATGTAGAGCGCAGAGGTCCGCCGAATAGCAGTGTTTGTTACAAAAGTCGAGGATACACTTACCTAACCTGGCCTAACCTAACACAACCAAACGTAGCATAACTGAACTTAAAGCCGCTTACGCGCCTGCTGGCGTCCCCAGAGCCAAGCAGAACATAGTAGAGCAATATAGAGCGTAGAAGTTCACCGAAAAATTGTGTATAGCGCAAAAGCCAAAGAAATCCTGTACGTGCCTTCATAACCCATCCTAACGAAACGCGATACAACTCAACCTAACGTGCCGAGGACAAAAATCTACCGAATAGCAGCGTATAGCACAAAGGCGAAGTAGCACATTCTTACTTAGTCAAACGAAGCATAACCAAACGCAACCAAACTCACCCTAACATGAGGAGACCGCTATTGCTGGCCCCACGAAGACAAGCAGAATGTACTAGAGCACAGTTGTGCGCAAAAACCCACAGCATTGCAGTGAATAGCAATAAAGTCGAAGATGTCCTTGCTCAACCAGGCCTAATCTAACCTAACCAAACGTAACATGACCCAATTTAACGTGTCGAGATCACTATCACTGGCCTCCCAAGAGACAAGCAGAAAATAGTAGAGCGCAGTCGCGCGGAAACCTACCGACGAACAGCGTATAGCACGAAAGTCAAAGTTATACGCACCGATCTTAACCAAACCTAAGCTAACCAAGCGCAACCTAACTCCACCAAGCCTGCCGAGACAAATTTTGCTGGCATTGTAGCGGCTAGGCATAATATAGTAGAGCACAGTACAGCGCAGGCATGCTCCAAATAGCAGCGTATAGCACGGAAGCCACAGATACCCTAGCATAACCTGACCCAATCTAACCTAACTAATTGTAGCATAACTCAACATAACGTGCAGGTACTGCTGTTCCTGGCCTCCCCATAGCAAAGCAGAATGTAGAAGATCACAGTGGATCACAGAAATACACCGAACAAGAGTGCATAGCACGAAAGTCAAAGCTACCCTAGCCAAACTTAACCTAACCTATCAAACCAAACGTAACAAAGCTCAACCTAATGTGTCGCGACCGTTATTGCTCGCCTCCCCAGGGTCAAGCTCAGTATAGCAGATGAATGTAGAACTCATGAATCCACCTAATAGCAGTGTATAGCACAAAAGACGAACATATCCCGACTTAGCGTGACCTTACCTAACCTTACCTATCGTAGCCTAACACAGAACGGCGTGCCGCGACTATTGCTGCCGGAATCCCCAGAGCCGAGCATAAAATATTGGAATACGGTAGATCGCAGGTATCCACGTATAGCAGTGTATAGCACAAAAGTCCAACCTATCCTGCCCTAAACTCGCCAAGCGTAACATAACAAAGCGTAGTCTAACTCTACCTAACCAGCGGACACTTCGCTTGCTGGCCACCCCAGTGCCAAGCAGGATATGCTACAGCACAGCAGAGCACCGAAATCCACCGCATTGCAATGTACTACACAAGATCTGTAGATATCCTACCACGACCATTCTAACCTAGCCCAGCGAGACGTTGCCTTGCTCAAACTAACGCGCCGAGAACAACATTACAGGCCACCCCAGAGCCAAGCCGAGCACATTATAGCACACTAGCGCGCAGAAGCCCACCGAATAGCGGTGTATACCACAAAAGGCGTAGTACCCTATCCTAACCTAGCCAAACGTAACAAAACTCAAGGTAACATGACGAAACCACACTTGCAGGTCCCCACAAAGACAAGAAGGATGAACTAGAGCACAGTTGGAAGTAGAGATCCACCGAATAACAACGTGTAGCACAAAAGTCAAGGTAATCGTACCCTAACCTAACCAAACGTAACCTAACCCATCCTAACGTGACGAAGCCACTATTCCTGGCTTCCCCAGAGCCAAAGAAAATGTACTAGGGCACAGTAGGACACAGAAATCCAGCGATTAAAAGTGTATAGCGTGAAAGTGAGGTATATCGCAACCAAACTTAGCCTAACCTAACATAGTCAAACGTAACGTAACTGAACCTAACGTGCCATCATCACTATTGCTCGCCTCCCCAGAACCTGGCAGAAAGTAGTAGAGTAACGTAGAGCGCAGAAATCTTCCGAATAGCAGTGTATTGCACAAAAGTCGAAGATATACTAACCTAACCTGACCAAGCCTATTATAACCATACGATGCATGGCTCAACATATCGTGCCGCGACCACTGCTGTTGGCATCCCCAGAAACAAGCTGAATATAGTAGAGCCATGTACGTCACAGAAGTCCACCGGAAGGCAGTGAAGAGCACGCAAGTCAAAGCTGCACTTGCCAAGCACAACATAACCTCTACTCAAACATAACCTATCACAACCTAACGTGCCACGAGCTCTATTGCTCACTTCTGAGTGCCGAGTAGAGTGCAGTAGAACAATTCGGAACGCATAAATCCTCCGAATGGCAGTGTATATCACAAAAGTCGGAGAAACCCTAAAAACATTTCCCAACCTAACCTAACAAAACGAAACCTAATTAAACCTAGCTTGCCGGGACCACAACTGCTGCCATCCCCAGAGCCAAGTAGAGCATATTATGTGAGAGTAGAGCGCAGAAATCCATAGAATCGCCGTGCGTAGCACAATATTCGAGGTTACCCTATCCTATCTTTACCATACGTAACACAACCGAACGTAGCCTAACCCAAACTCAGGTGCCGAGATCACTACTCATAGCATCCCCAGAGACAAGCAGAATGTTCTAGAGCACAGTAGAGCTCGGCAATCTACCGCATTGCAGTGGGTAGCGCAAAAGTGGTAGATTTCCTAACCCAACGTGTCCTAACCTAACCTAACCGAACGTAGCCTACCACAACCAAACATGCCACGGCCGCTACTGCTGCCCTCCTCGAAGCCAAGCAGAACATATTAGAGGAGAGGAGAGCGGAGAAATCCACCGAATTGCGGTGTGTGGCATAAAAGGCGAAGCTATCCTATCCAAACCTAATCAATCGTAACATAGCCGTACGTAATCTATCTCAACCTAACGCGACTAGACGGCCATTGCTGGTCTCCCCACAGCCCAGCTAGTCATACTGGCACACAATAGAGCGCAGAAATCCGCCCAAATGCAGTGTACGCTACGTTACTCACGGCTATCCGTACCTAACCAAGACTAACACAACCTAACCGAATCTATCCTAACTCAACCTGTCTTGCCGAGACCGCTACTGCTGTACTGCCCATGGACGAGCAGAGTGTTGTAGAGCACAGTGGAAGGCAGAAATCAACCGAAAAACAATGCATACCACGAGAGCCAAGGCTATCCATACCTAACCAATAATAACATAACCTAACCGAACGTAGCCTAGCTCCACCTAACGCGCCGAGACCAGTATTGCTCGCCTCTACAGAGTCAAGCAGAGTATACTAGAACAAAGTAGAGCGCACTAATCTTCCGCATTACAGTTTACACCACAAAAGTCCAAGATATCCTAACCTAACATAGCCAAACGTAAGGTAAGCAAAAGTAACCTATCTCAACCTAACGTTCCTAGACCGCTATCGCTGTCCTGTCCACTGCCAAGCAGGACATATTGAAGGAGAGCAGAGTGCAGAAGTCCATTATATGGCAGTGTATAGCACAATAGTCAAAGATGTCATAACTTAACCTAAACAAACATAGCCTATCCAAAAGTAACATAGCAGGAACTAACGCGCCGGGGCCACTATTTCTGGCATTTACAGAGCAAAGTAGAGGGTATTAGATCACAGCGGAGCGCAGAAATTCACCGAATAGCAGTGTATAGCTCAAAGGTCGAAGCCATCCTTACCAAACCAGACCAAACGCAACCTATCCAAACGAAGTGTAGCTAAACCTAACAGCACGAGACCTCCATTGCTGGCCTTCGCGGAGCCAATCAGAACATATTAGAGCGCAGTGGAGCGCAGAAATCGACTGAATAGGAGTTTATAGCAGTAAAGCCATAGCCACCCTAACCAGGCCGAACCCAAGCTAGCCAAACGTAACCTACCACGGCCTATCGCGCCACAACCGGCATTGCAGCCCTCACCAGGGTCGAGATGAGTACAGTAGGCCAACGGAGGGCGCAAAAATCCTCGGAATAGCAGTGTATATCTCTAAAGTCAAAGTCATCCTATCCTATCCTAAACAAACGTAACATAACCAAACGCAACTTAGCAAAGTCTAACGCGTCTAGCCCACCTTTGCTGGCCTCCCAGGACCATGCAGAACAGATTAGAGGGGAGTATATCGCGGAAATCCATAGATTCGCGGTGCAGAGCGCAATAGTCGGAGCTACCTCTTCCAAACATGACCAAACGTAACACAATCGATCTCAGCCTTGTTCTACCAATCGGGCTGGGATCACAGTTCCTTGCCTCTCGAGATCGAAGCACAACATACTAGATAAAACTAGAGCGCAGTAGTACACCGTATTGCAGTGTATATCACAAAAGTCAGAGACATCCTAATCTAACCCAAGCTAACATAACCTAACCTGACATATACGAACTCACCGTAAAGTGCCGTGACCACTACTGCTGGACACCACACGGCAAAGCATGTAAGAGTAGAGCAATGTATTGGGCAGGAATCCACCGAGTAACTGTTTATAGCACGGTAGTCACAGCTATCGTAACCAAACATATCCAAACCAATACTAACCGTACGTAACCCAACTCAACAAAACGTGACACGACAATATTGCCGGCCTTCCCAGAGACAAGCAAAGTGTAGCAGAGCATCGCATACCGAAGATATCGGCCGGACAGCAATGTACAGCAAAGAAGGCAAAGCAATCCTATCCGAGCCTGACCTAACCTGACCAAGCCAAACGTAACATAACTCAACCTAACGTGACGGGACCACAGTTGCTGGCCTACCCGGAGCCAAGCATAACAGATTAGAGCACAGTAGAGCGCAGAAATCCACCCCATATTATTGCACAGCACAAATGTAGAAGCCATCCTATCCTTACACGGCCAACGCAACGTTACCAAAAGTATCCGGGTTCATCCTATAGTCCCGAGAACACTATTCATACCCACCCCAGAGAAAAGCAGAACATATTGGAGAAGATATATTAGCGCAGAAATCCATGTAACCGCAGAGCGTAGCACAATATTCGAAGGTACCCTATCCTAACATAAGCAAACGTAACATAACCGAACGTAGCATAGATCTACCTAAAGTGCCGGGAAAACAATTGGTTGCCTATCCAGAGCCATGCAGTATATACTAGAGCAAAGTAGAGCGCAATAATCTACCGCACCGCAGCTTACAGCACAAAAGTCGAAGACACCATAAACTAACCTAACCAAACGTAACCCAATCAAATGTAACCTATCTCAACATAACGCGCCTAGACCGTTATAGTTATACTCCGCACCGACAAGCAGATCATGTTACAGGAGAGGAGAGAGTAGAATTCCATTAAATAGCAGTGTATAGCACAAAATACAGAGATATCCCAAAGTAACCCATACAAACCTAACCTAACCAAATATAACAAAGCAGAATCTGTCGCGTCGCAGCCTCTGCTTCTGACCTCCCATACCAAAGCAGAGGATATTATACCACAGTAGAGCGCAGATAGCCACCGAATATCAGTTTATGGCACTAAAGTCAAATATTCTCTGGCCAAACCAGACATAGCCTAACCTGACCTAACGTTGAAAGGCTAAACCTAACGAGACGTGGCCTCTATTGCTGCCCCCCCCCCTGAGCCGAGCAGAACATATTACACATGAGTGGAACGCAGAGATCAAAAGGATTGCAGTGTACGCGGTAAGAACAGAGATATCCAAACCTAACCCACGCGAACATAACCTAACCAAACGAAACCTATGTCAAACAAACGTGCCGATAGCACTGCCGCTGACCTCCCTGGCGCCAAGAAAAACATGTTAGAGCACAGTAGAGCGCAGAAATCTACCGTATAGCAGTTTATAGCATAAAAGGAAAGCTATCCCATCCTAACCAAACCAAACGTAGCATAACCAATCCTGTCGTGTCGAGACGACTACAGCTGGCCTCAAAGAGCCAAGCAGAGCTTATTAGAGGCGGGTAGAGCGCAGAAATACATAAAATCTCTGTGCGTGGCACAGCAGTAGGAGCTAACCTATCCTAACACAGACGAACGTAACATATCCCAACGTAGCATAGCTCTACCAATCGTGCCGAGACCAGTATGTCCACCCCCTCCTCATAAAATCAGAATATACTAGAAAAAGTAGGGTGGAGAAATAGACCGCATCGCATTGTATATCACTAGGTCAAATATTTCCCAACCGAACGCAGGCTACCAATACCTGACCTGGCATTGGCAGAATCGATGTAACGTGCCTGGACCAATATTGCTGGAATCCACAGGGCCAAGCAGATTAGACTAGAGCACAGTAGGGAAAAGGGATCCACCATATAACAGTGTATAGCACGCAAGTTATGGCTATCCTGAACAATCATAACCTAACCTAACCTAACCAAACGTAAGACAAATAAAACTAACGTGCCGCGACCGCTGTTTCTGGCATCCCGTATGACGAGCAAAGCGTGGTAGCGCAATGTGGAGCGCAGAAGCTCACCGAAAAGCGGTGTATAGCGCAAAAGACAAAGCCATCCTGACCAAACTTAAGATAATGTTTCCGAACAAAACGAAACCTAACAGGAACAATCGTGCCACGATCACTACTGCGGGCCTCCACGGAGACAAGCAGAACATATTAGCGCAGAGCGGAACGCGGTAGTCCACCGACTAGCTCTGTATAGGACAAAAGACCCAACCTGACCAAGCCTTACCTAACCGAACGTAGCACACCTCAAATTAACGTGACGCGACCACTGTTCCTAGCGTGCCAGAGACAAGCAGATTGTGATAGCGCACAGTAGAGAGCGGAAGCCCATAGAATAGCAGTGTGTAGCACAAAAGTCAAAGCTATACCGGCCTAACCCAACGTAACCTAACATAAACGTACGTAACCTAACTCTGCATAACATGCCGCGGTCACTATTGTTGGCCTCCCCAGAGAAAAGCAGAGCATATTAGAGCACAGAAGAGCGTAGAAATCCACCAAATAGCGGCATATAGCACAAAAGTCGAACCCATCCTATCCAACCTAACCAAACTTAAACTAACCGGACGCAACGTATCTCAGATTGACGTGCCGAGACCAAAGCTTCTGGCCTCCCCAGAGACAAGCAGATGTTAGCAGAGCATGAAGAGGGCAAATGTCTACCGAATAGCAGTTTTCAGCACAAAAGTCAGAGCTACCCTAACCAAACCTAACCTAACCTAGCCAAGCAAAGCGCAACGTACCTCATCCTAGCTTGTCGAGACGAATATTGCTGTCCACCCCAGAGCCAAGCAGAACATAGTGGAGCACAGCAGATCGCAGAAATCCGCCGCATATCAGTGTATAGCGCAAAATTCAGTGATATCCTAACATAACCTAACCGAACGCAGCCTAACTGGACATGACGTGCCGGGAATAATACTGCTGACAATCCCAGAGGCACGCAGGGCACATTAGAGCAACGTAGAGCGCAGAAATTCACCGGATAGCAGTGCACAGCACAAAAGTCGAAGCTACCCTAACCAAGCCTAATCTAACCTAGCATAACTAAGCCTTACATAACTAAACATATCCTGCCACAACCATTATTGCTGGCATCACGATGATCGAGCCGAGTATAGTAGAGCAGTGTAGAGCGAAGGTATCCACCGAATACCAGTGTATAGCACAAAAGTCGAAGCTATTCTATACCAACCATACGAAACGTAACGCAAACAGGCGGAACCTAATTCAAACACACGTGCAGGGGCCAATACTGCTGGCCTCTACATGGCCAAGCAGTATACGCAAGCGCACAGTAGGGCGCGGGAGTCCACTGAATAGCTGCGTATAGCACAAAAGTCAAAGCCATCCTAACGAAACGTAATCTATTCTAACGCAAGCAAACGTGTCACGACGGCTATTTTTGGTCTCCCTAGAGACAAGCGGAAGCTAGTAGAGCAACGCAGATCGCAGATACCGACCGAGTAGCTGTTTACAGCGCAAAGGTCAAAGCTACCCTAATCAAAAATAACCAAACCTTGCGAAGCCAAGCGTCACATGACTCAACCTACCGTGCAGAGACCACAATTTCTGGCATCCTCAAAGCCAAGCAGGATAAACTAGAGCACAGTGAAGCGCAGTAATCCACCGCATTGCAGTGTGTAGCACAAAAATCAAAGATATCCTGTCCTAACTTAGCTAGACGTAACCAAACCAGACGAAGCCTAACGTGCCGAGACCACTATAGCTAGCCTCTACAGCGCCCAGCAGCAAATTTAGGAGCACAGTACACTGCAGAAATCCACCAAATCGCAGTGTATATCACGAAAGTCAAAGCTATCATGTCAAACGTGTCCAAATGTAACATTTACCGAGGTAACGTAACTAAACCTTACGTGGCACAGCCGTTATTGCTGGCCTCACGAGAGCCAAGCAGAGTATAAAAGAGCAATGTAGGACACTGAGACCGTCCGAACTGCAGCGTATAGCCCAAAATTCGTAGCTAACCTAAGAAAAACCAAACCAAACGTAATATAACAGAGCCTAACGGGTCGAGAGCACTATTCCTGTCGCCCACAGACGCAAGCAGTATGTGATAGCGCTCAGAAGAGCGCTGAAGACCATAGGATAGCAGTGTGTAGCACAAAAGTCGAAAATATTCTAACCAAACTTAACCTAATCTAACCAAACTGAACGCAACGTAACTATTCCGAATGTGCCACGACCGCAATTGCAGGCGTCCACAGAAACAGACAGATGAAAGTAGAGCAATGCAGAGAGCAGATGTCGACCGAATAGCAGTGTACTGCAGAAAAGTCGAAGCTAACATATCCTAACCTAACAAAGCGTGACGCATCAAGCGTAACCTAACACCTCCTAACGTGCCGAAACCACTACTGCCGCCCTCCTCAGGAACAAGCAGCACGTATTAGAGTTGAGTAGAGTGCAGGTGTCCGCTGAATTGCACTGCATAACGCAATAGTCGAAGATACCCTATCCCAATGTATCCAAACGTAGCAGGACCGAAAGTAGCTTACCTCAAACGTACGCGATGTGTCCACTATTGTTTGCCTCCCCAGAGCCAAGCAGATTATACTAGAGCACAGTAGAGCGCAGTAATCCACCGCAATCCAGTGTGTAGCACAAAAGTCGAAGATAACCTAACTTAACTTGTCTTAACCTAGCTAAGCCAGACGTAGCCTACCTCAAACAAACGTGCCACGAACAATGTTGATTGCCTGCGCAGATACCGGCAGAACATATTAGAGCGCAGTAGAGAGGAGAATTCCACCGGAAAGCAGTATTTAGCACAAAAGTCAATTGTACCATAAACTAACGTAGCAAATCCTAACTGCGCCGGACGTAATCAAGCGCAAACTAACGCGCGGCGACCAGTATTGCGGCCTTCCCCAGAGCCAAGCAGAAAATATTAGAGGAGAGTAGGGCGCAGAAATCCATGGAATCGCAGTGTACAGGAGAAAAGTCAAAGATATCCGGACCTAACCCATACAAAAGTAACATAAGCTAACGTAGCCAGTCTAAACGTAACGTGCTACGACCGGTATTGCTGTTCTCCCCAGAGTCGAGCAGAGTACATTAGAGCAACGTAGTGCGTAGAAATCCCCCTAATAGTAGTGTACAGCGCAATAATCAAAGCAACACTGTCCTAACCGGTTAAAACGTAATATATCCAAGCGCAATATGACTTAACCTAACGAGCCGAGGCCACTATTGCTGGCATCGCCAGAGCCAAGCAGGGTATTCGAGATCACAATAGAGTGCAGAAAGCCACCAATCAGCATTGCATTGCACAAAAGACATAGATACCCTAACCTAACCTGACCGAAACTATCCTAACCGAACCTAACATAATCGAACGTATAGTATCTAATCCTAAGGAGCCGATACCTCCATTTCTGGCCTCCCCAGAAACAAGCATACTATACCAGAGCACAGTAGAGCGCAGGAAGCCTCCAAATAGCACTGTATAGCATAAAATTCGTCGATATCCTAACACAACCTCACCCGTACCGACATATACAAACGTAGGCTAGCTAAACATAACGAGACGTGTCCACTATTGCTGGCTTCCCCAGAGAAAAGTAGAACATATTAAAGCGCAAAGGAGCGCAGAAATCCGTTGCACAGGAGTTTATAGCACAAAAGCCAAAGCCACCCTAACCAAACACATCCTAATCTAGCCAAACGTAACCTACCACAACCTATCGTGCCTCGACCGCAATTGCTGGCCTCCCCACAGACAAGCAGAACACACTAGAGCAGAGTAGATCGCAGAAACCCACCGAGTAGCATTGTGTTGCGCAAAAGTTAAAGCTACCATTTCCTAACCTAACCAATCGTAACTTAACAAAACGTAACGTAACGCAAAGTGACAAGACGAGACCACGGTTGCTGCACTCCCCAGAGGCAAGCAGTGTGTAATGGTGCACCGTGGAGCGCAAGAGTACATAGAGTAATAGCGTATACCACAAATGTCAGTGCTATTACAACTTAACCCATAACCTATCCTAACTTATCCAACCTAACATAACCAACGGCAACCTAACTCAGCCAAACGTGCCGCGATCGCAATTGCTGCCATCCCCATGGTCGACTTGACTATAGTAGAGCAACGAAGAGCGCAGAAGTCCTCCGAATAGCATTGTACAGCGCAAGAGTCAAAGCCACCCTATCCTAATCTGACCAAACCTTACCTAACCAAACGTAACGTAACCCAACCGAACGTGCCACCCCACTATTGCTGGCCTCCCCTGGGACAAGCAGAGGCTAGTATAGCAATGCAGAGCACAGATATCGACCGAAACGCAGCGGATAGCGCAAAAGTCGAAGGCATCCTGCGAAATCTAACATAACCAATCCTACCCAGACGTAAACTAACACAACCTATCGTGCCAGGACAGACATTGCTGGCCTTCCCAGAGCCGAGTAGAGTAAAGTAGAGCAATAAAGAGCGCAGAAATCCTCCGAATAACATTGTACAGCGCAAAGGTGAAAGCTATCCTAACCAAACCTAACCCAACCTAAAAAAGCCAAACGTAGCCTAACTCAACTCAACTTGCGGCGACCACAGGTGCTGGCCCCCACAGAGCCAAGGAGAATACACTAGAGCACAATAAAGTGCAGAAATCCTACGTAGAGCAGTGTACAGCACCAAAGTGAAAGCTATCCTATCCTAATCTAACCAAACGTGACGTAACCAAACGATGCCTAAATCATCCTGACGTGCCGAGAGCACTACTGCTGGCCACCCTATCGCCAAGCAGAATATGATGGAGCACAGTACAGCACAGGAATCTACCGAGTAGCAGTGTGTAGCACAAGTGTCAAGACCATCCTAACCGAACTTAGCCTACACTAGCCTAACCGAACGTAACATAACTCAACCAAACGTGTTACGACCAGTATTGCTGGCCTGTGCAGAGGCAAGCAGAGGCTAACAGAGCAATGCAGACCGCGGACATCGACCGAATGGCAGTGTACAGCACAGGACTCAAAGCTGTCCTAGCCAAACCTAACCAAACCTAGCCAAGCCAAGCGTAACCTAACACAACCTAACATGCCGGGACTACAACTGCTGGCCTCCGCGATGCCAGGAAGAACATATTAGATCACAGTAGACCGCAGCAGTCCGTCGTATAGCAGTGTGTAGCACAAAAGACGGAGCTATACTGTCCCAACCCGACGAACGGGCCATGGGGACCTTCGGTTGGATCTCACATCCATGCCAGACCTGAAGTGGCCCAAGAAAAATGCGCCAATACGGGTACCACCCCGGGCGATCTCCTAAGCCTACTAGGGTCCTGCGCGGGTTGACTTCCTCCGCTGGTTGGACCGGCTCATTTCTTTGGTATGATGATGATATAAATTCGCACCCACCATCTGCCGCTATATCCAAAAATGGACCAGGTACGGCAAAGCAGCGCTTGGCGCCAGAATGCTTAAGAAACATTAGTTAGTTGTCCCAACCTGACCAAACGTAACCTAATCAAACACATCCTAACTCAACGTAACGTGCCGAGGCTGCTATTGCTGCCCACCGCAAAGCCAAGCAGAACATATTAGAGGAGAGTAGAGCGCAGAAATCCATAAAATCGCAGTGCGTAGCACAGTAGTCGAAGCTACCCTATAGTAACGTAACTAAACGTAACACAACCGAACGTAGCATAGCTCTACCTACCGTGCCGAGGGCACTATTTCTAGCCCCTACTGATCCAAGCAGAAGATACTAGAAAAGATGGGGTGCAGTAATAGACCGCATCGCAGTGTATAGTACTAGGTCAAAGGTATCCCAAACTAAGCCAAGCTACCATAACCTGACCTGGCATAGACAGACTCAACATAACGTGCTGGGACCAGTATCGGTGGCCTCCACAGGGCCAAGCAGATTAGAACGGAGCACAGTGTAGAAAAGGAATCCACCAGATAACAGTGTATAGCACGAAAGTTACGGCTATCACGACCAAAGGTAACCTAACCTAACCTAACCGAACGTTGCCCAAATCAAACTGTCGTGCCGCGACCGTTGTTCCTGGAATCACGAGTGACGAGCAGAGCGTGGTAGAGCTACGTTGAGCACGGAAGCCCACCGAATAGCTGTGTACAGCGCAAAAGACAAAGCCATATTCACCAAACATAGGGTAATCTGACCAAACATAACGTAACCTAACAAAATCAAACGTCCAACGACCACTACTGCTGGCCTCCACGGAGACGAGCAGAACATATTGGAGCACAGTAGAGCGCCGGAATCCATCGAATAGCTGTGTATAGGACAATAGTCGAAGCTATCCTATTCCAACATAGTCAAGACTTACCTGACTAAACGTAGCACAACTCAACCTAGCCTGCCGCGACCACAGTCCCTGGTGCCTCAGAGACAAGCAGATTGTGATAGCGCACAGTAGAGCGCAGAATTCCATAGAAGACCAGTGTGTAGCACAAAAGTCAAAACTATAACAACCTAACATAACGTAACTAAACACAGCCGAACGCAATCTTGCTCAACCTAAATTGACGTGAACAACATTGCTGACACCACGGAGCCATGCAGAACGTATTAGAGGAGAGTAGGGCGCAGAAATCCCTACAATTGCCGTGTTTATCGGAAAAGTCGAAGCAATCAATACCTAACTCATGCTAACGCAAACTAACCAAGCCTAACCTAGCCCAACCTAACACGCAGAGGCCACTACTTCTGCCCTCCCGAGAGCAAAGCAGAGCACAGTGGAGCACAGTAGGGCGGAAGAATCTGCCGAAGATCAGTATACAGCACAAAAGTCAATGCTTTCCTATCCTAACCTACCCAACCGTAACGCAACCAAACATGACCAAACTCAACCTAACGCGCCGAGAGCACTACTTCTGGCCTCACCATAGCCTAGCATAATGTACTAGAGCTCAGTAGAGCGCAGAAATCTACCAAACAGCAATGTACAGCACAAGTGTCTTAGCCGTACTATCCAAACATATCTTACCCTAGCGTAACCAAACGTAACCCAACACAACCAAACGTGCCGCCACTAACATTCCAGTCGTCCACGGAGACAAGCAGAGTGTGACAACGCACAATAGAGCGCAGAAGTACATAGAATAGCAGTGTGTGGCACAAAAGTCAAGGATAACGCAACCCAACCCAACGTAACATAACATAACCAAACGTAACCAGACTCAACATAACATGACGCTGTCACTGTTTCTGGCCTCCCCAGAGAACAGCAGAGCATACTAGAGCACCGTAGAGCGGAGGAATGCACCGAAAAGCAGTATGTAGCACGAAAGTCATAGCCACCCCCTCCCAACCTAACCAAACCTAACACTAACAAGCGTAATATAAATATTCCTATCGCGCTGTCGCCACCATTGCTGGCCTCCACAGCGACAAGCAGAAAATACTATAAGAGATTAGTGCGCAGAAGTCCAAGGAATCGCCGTGTACAGCAGAAAGTCTAAGACATCCAAACCTAACACGAAATAACCAAACACTGCATAACGTAGCAAAGCTAAACATAACGTGCCACGACCACTGTTTCTGGCCTTCCCAGAGTCGAGCAGAGTATAGTAGAGTAACGTAGAGCGTAGAAATCCGCCGAGTAGCAGTGTATAACACAAAAGTCAAAGCTGTCCTGACCAAGCGTAACCTAACATAAACTAACCAAACGCAACACAACATAACCTACCGCGCCATGACCGCTATTGCTGGTCTCGCCGGGGTCAAACAGAGCATAGTAGAGCAATGGAGAGCGCAGAAATCCTCCGAATAGCAGCGTACAGCAAAAAAGTTGAAGTTATCCTATCCTAACGTAACTAAACTTAACATAACCAAACGCAACATAACTCTTACGAACGTGCCAAGACCAGTACAGCTGTCCTCCCCATAGCCAAGCAGAATATGTTAGGGCACAGTAGAGCGCAGGAATCAATCGTACAGCAGTGTACAACGCATAACAAGAAACCATTCATTCCTAACCTAACTATTCAGAGCATAGCCGAACGTAACATAGCTGAAAATAACGTGCAGCAACAGCTACTGATGGCATTCCCAGATTCGAGCAGAGTACGTTAGAGCACAGTAGAGCGCAGAATTCCACCGAATAACAGCATATAGCAGGAAGATCAATGCAACCAAACCTAACCCAAGCCAACATATCATAACCAAACGTAGCATAACCTAACCTATCGAGCCACGACCGCTATTGCTGGTCTCCCAACGCCAATTGGAGCATATTAGTGCACAATAGAGCGCAGAAATCCACCGAATAGCAGTGTATAGCACAAGCGACATTGCTATCCTAACCAAATCTAACCTAGGCTAACATAACGGAACCTAACGTAACTCAACCTAACGTGCCGCGAGCACTATTCCTGGCGTCCGCATAGACAAGCAGAGTGTGTTGGCCCACAGAAGGGCGCAGAAGGCCATAGAATAGCAGTGTGTAGCACAAAAGTCAAAGCTATCCTGACCTATCTCGACCAAACATAACATAACCAAGCGTAACATAACTCCACCAAACCTGCGACGACCACAATTGCTGGCCTCCCCAGTGCGAAGCAGAGCATACTAGAGCACAGTAGAGCGCAGAAATTCAACGTATAGCAGTGTATAGCAAAAAGTCGAAGCTATCTTACTCTAACCTAACCAAGCGTAGCATAACCGAACGTTGCTGAACTCAACCTAACCTGCCGAGGCCGCAATTGCATGCATCGCCGGAGCCTAGCAGAAAAAACTAGAGCACAGTAGAGCAAGGAAATCCGCCTCACTGGAGTGCAAAGTTCTACACTGCTCTACTCTGCCCTGCTCGACTCTCGGGAGGCAGATGTAATGGTCGCCGCACGTTAGGTTGAGATAGATTACGTTTGGATACATTAGATTCCGTTGAGTTTTGACAGGATAGCTGTGGCTTTTGTGCTAGACACTTTTATTCTATGGACTTCTGCGCTGAACTGTGCGCTATCGCAATCTGCTTGTCTCTGAGGACGCCAGGAATAGTGCTATCGGCGGATTCGGTTTAGTTATGTTAAGTTTGGTCAGGTCAGGTTTGGCTACGTTTAGTTAGTATGGCTTTGACTCTTGCACCATACACTGCTATTCCGAAAGTTACAGAGTCCTATATTTCTCTGGTATAATCTCGTTAGCTCCCGTCAGGCCAGCAACAGCGGTCGTGGCACGTCAGGATCGGTTACGTTACGTCCGCTTATGTCACGCCTGGTTAGGTTAGAATAGGAATGCTCTGACTTTTGTGCTATACGCTGCTATTCGGAGGACTCCTGCGATCTACTCTGCTGTAATATGCCCCGCTTGGCGGTGGCGATATCAGCAACAGTGGTATCGTCAAGATACGTTGAGTGAAGATGCGTTCGGTAAGTTTATGTTTGGTTAGGCTAGGAGAGGATAGCTGCTACTTTTGAGCTATACACTGCTATTCGGAGTATTTCTGTGTTCTTCATTGCACTACGATTCTCTGCTCGACTCTGGAGAAGCCAGCAATGGCGGTCGTGACACGATAGGTTGAGTTACGTTGCGTTTGATTAACTTATCTTAGCATGGGTTAGGTTTGGAAAGCTTTGGTCATTCAAATATACATTGTCAGAAGGCCATAGAATAGCAGTGTGTAGCACAAAAGTCAAAGCTATCCTGACCTATCTCGACCAAACATAACATAACCAAGCGTAACATAACTCCACCAAACCTGCGACGACCACAATTGCTGGCCTCCCCAGTGCGAAGCAGAGCATACTAGAGCACAGTAGAGCGCAGAAATTCAACGTATAGCAGTGTATAGCAAAAAGTCGAAGCTATCTTACTCTAACCTAACCAAGCGTAGCATAACCGAACGTTGCTGAACTCAACCTAACCTGCCGAGGCCGCAATTGCATGCATCGCCGGAGCCTAGCAGAAAAAACTAGAGCACAGTAGAGCAAGGAAATCCGCCTCACTGGAGTGCAAAGTTCTACACTGCTCTACTCTGCCCTGCTCGACTCTCGGGAGGCAGATGTAATGGTCGCCGCACGTTAGGTTGAGATAGATTACGTTTGGATACATTAGATTCCGTTGAGTTTTGACAGGATAGCTGTGGCTTTTGTGCTAGACACTTTTATTCTATGGACTTCTGCGCTGAACTGTGCGCTATCGCAATCTGCTTGTCTCTGAGGACGCCAGGAATAGTGCTATCGGCGGATTCGGTTTAGTTATGTTAAGTTTGGTCAGGTCAGGTTTGGCTACGTTTAGTTAGTATGGCTTTGACTCTTGCACCATACACTGCTATTCCGAAAGTTACAGAGTCCTATATTTCTCTGGTATAATCTCGTTAGCTCCCGTCAGGCCAGCAACAGCGGTCGTGGCACGTCAGGATCGGTTACGTTACGTCCGCTTATGTCACGCCTGGTTAGGTTAGAATAGGAATGCTCTGACTTTTGTGCTATACGCTGCTATTCGGAGGACTCCTGCGATCTACTCTGCTGTAATATGCCCCGCTTGGCGGTGGCGATATCAGCAACAGTGGTATCGTCAAGATACGTTGAGTGAAGATGCGTTCGGTAAGTTTATGTTTGGTTAGGCTAGGAGAGGATAGCTGCTACTTTTGAGCTATACACTGCTATTCGGAGTATTTCTGTGTTCTTCATTGCACTACGATTCTCTGCTCGACTCTGGAGAAGCCAGCAATGGCGGTCGTGACACGATAGGTTGAGTTACGTTGCGTTTGATTAACTTATCTTAGCATGGGTTAGGTTTGGAAAGCTTTGGTCATTCAAATATACATTGCCATACCGTTGTCTTCTGCGCTCCACTTTCCTATAATATATGCTGCTTGGCTCTGGGGTGCCAGCAATAGAGGTATCGGCACGTTCGGCTTAGTTATTCTGCGTTCGGTTAGATTAGGCTAGGTCTGGTTAGGTTAGGATAACTTTGACTGTTGTGCCATACATTGCTATTTGGTGGCTCTCCGTGCTCTGCTGTCACCTATTGTATTCTGCATGGCTCTGGGGACTCCAGCAATAGTGTTCTTGGTATGCTATGTTAAGTGCGGTTGCGTTTGGTTATACTACGTTTGGATTGGGTAGGTTAGGATAGCCTTGTACTTTATGCTATGCACTGTTGTTCGGCGGATTTCTACGCTCTAGGTTGCTCTGCGGTGCTCTGCTCGACTCAGTGGAGTCCAGTAATAGCTTTCACGGCGCGTCAGGTTGATTTGTGCTACGTTTGGTTAAGGTTTGTCGATTTGGGTAGGGTTCGGATAGCTTTGACTTTTAAGCTATACACCGCTATTCGGTGGATTTCTTTGCTCTACAGTGCTCTAATATATTATGCCTGGCTCTGGCGAGGCCAGCGGTATTGTTCGCGGCAAGTTAGTCTCAGTCATGTTGCGTTTGGCTATGTTACGTTTGGTTAGGATAGAAGAGGGTAGCTTTGACTTTTGCGCTTTACACCGCTCCTCGGACGATTTCAGCGTACTACATTGCTCCGCTATAATGTGCTTAGCTCTCGTGAGGCCAGTAACAGCAGTCGTGGCACGTCAGGTTGGGTTACGGTACGTTTGCTTATGTTACGTTTGGTTAAGTTGGGATTGGGTAGCTTTGACTTTTGTGCCATAAACTGCTTTTCGGTGGATGCCAGCGCCCTTCATAGCGGTACTATACTCTGCTCGACTCAGGGAGGAACAGAAACAGCGATCGCGGCACGTTGTACTGTGTCTGGCTACGTTTGGTTTGGATACGTTGGCATGGGTTAGGTTTGGGTATCTTTGCCCTTTCTGCTGTACACAGCCATCCCTTCGTCTGCGCACCACTCTCCTCCAATATGAGCTGCTTGGCAATGGGAATGCCAACAACTGCGGCCTAGGTACTTTAGGTTGTGTTAAGTTACGTTTGTTTGTGTTGCGCCTGGTTAGGTTAGGGTAGGAAAACTTTGGTCCTCAGGATATATGCATTTCGGCGGATTCCAGCGATGTTCTTAGCTCTACTACACTCTTCTCGGTACTTGGGAGGCCAACAATGGCTGCCGCGGCGCGACAGGTTGAGCTAGGTAACGTTTGGTTTGGTTAGGTTGGGTTCGGTTCGGTCTGGATGGATTTGACGTTTGTGCTCTATACGGCTATGATGTGAATTTCGGCGTTCTACTGTGCTCTAATGTGCTCTGCTTTTCTCTGTGGAGGCCAGAAATAGTGGCGGCGGCGCGTTAGGTTCAGTTATGTTACGTCTGGGTTAGCTTTGGATAACTTATGATTCTCTGCTAAGCACTCCGATTCTATGGATTTCTGCTCCCTATTCTCATCTAATGCGTTCTGCTTGTATCTGGGATGCCATCAACAGTTGTCGCGGCATGCTATGTTGAGTTACGCTACGTGTGGATAGGTTAGTTTAGATCAGGTTAGGATACGGTATCTTCGACTTTTGTGCTATACACTGCAATTCGATCGATTTCAGCACACGACTGAGCTCATGTATATTCTGTTTGGCTATTGGGATGCCATCAGTAGCGACCTTGACAATTTAGTTGCGCTAGGCTACGTTCGGTTATGTTATGCTTACTAGGTGGGAACAGGATAGATTTGTCTTTTGTGCATTACGCCGCGATTCTGTGGATTCCAGCAATCTACTCCGCTCTAATATGTTCTGACCGGCACTGAAAAAGGACGCAATAGTTGTCTCGGCACATTGGGTTAACTTGTGTTACGTTTGGTTCTGTTAAGTCTGGTTACGCCGGGATAGGGTAACTTAGACATCTGTGCTATACACAGTTTTTCGGTAACTTTCCTGCGCTCTACTCTGCTCTAGCATATTCTGCTTGGCTCTGGGGAGTCCAGAAATTGTGCTCTCATCAGGTTATGTTCAGTTATGCTACGTTTTGTTAGTTTTGGTTTGGTCTGGTAATGTTAGGATATCTTTCACCTTTGTGCTATACACAACAATGACATGTATTTCCGTGTTCAGCTGCGCTCCTGTATATTCAGATAGGCGCTTGGATGCCAGCAGTAGTGGCTTTGGCACCTCAGTTTTCGTCATGTTACGTACGGTTGTGTTACGTTTGGCTATGTTAGTAGTAGGTAGTTTCGTCTTTTCTGCTATACACTTCTATTCCGCGTATTTCTGCGCTCTACTGTGCTCTAGTATGCCCTGCTTGGCCCCGAGGATGTCAGCAATAGTGGCCTCGCCACGTTATGCCGAGTTATGCTACGTTCGGTTAGTCCTGGTTTTGTCAGGTTGGGTTAGCATATCGCTCACTCTTGTGCTATGGACTGCAATGGGGTGGATTTCCGCTCACTGCTGTGCTCCGGTATATTGTGCTTGTCCTTGGGGTGCGTACCTGCGGTGTCCTGGGCTTGTTAGATTGAGTTCGATTTCGTTCGTGTTTGTTAAGATTGGTTAGGTTAGGATAGGGCAGCTTTGACCTTTGTGATACACAGTGCGATTCAATGGATTCCTGAGCTCTACCCTCATGTGATGTGTTATGCTTGGTTCTTGGGACGTCAGCAACAGATGTCTCGGCACGTTATGTTGAGATAAGTTATGCTTGTTTCTGTTACGCTTGGATAGGTTAGGATATGACAGCTTTGGCTTTTGTGCTACACACTGCTATTCGGTGGACTTGTGCACTCTGCTTTGCTCTACTGTAACCTACTCGACGTTGTGGATGCCAACAATAGTGCGCGTGGCACCTTAGGTTCAGTCAGGATACGTTTTGCTAGCTTGGTCGGCTTATCTTCGGTTAGGAGAGATAAGGCTTTCGAGCTTTACACTATTATTCGGTGGATTCCTGCACTCTACTGTGCTCCAGTATGCTCTGCTTTGTCTGCGGAGGAAAGCAATAGCGGCCTCGGCACGTTACTCTGGGATATGCTACTTGAGGTTAGGTTAGGTTTGACAAGGTTTGGTTAAGCTATCTTTGACCTTTGTGCAGGAACCCACTGCAGGGCGATGGGTTTCAGCGCTCTACTGTGCTCAAGTATATCCTGCTTGGCTACGGGACACTAGAAATAGTGATATCGGCACGTTCGTTTGTTAGGTTACGTTCGGTTACGTTACGTACGTTTATGTTAGGACAGGGTAGCTTTGACTTTTGTGCCATAAACTGCATATCGGTGGACTCCTGCGCTCTACTTTGCTCCACTATACCCTGCTCGTCTCTGCGGAGGCTAGCAGTAGTTGCCGCTGAACGTTAATTTCAGCTAGGTTACATTCTTTAGTGTTAGATTTGGTTAAGTTTGGTTAGGTTAGCTTTGACTTTCGTGCTATACACCATCTTGTGGTGGATTTCTGCGATCTACTGTGCTGTACTATATACTGCTCGTCTCTGGAGGACAAGAAGCAGTGGCCGCGGCACGTTATGCTGAGCCAGGTTACGCTTTGGGAGGTTCGGTTTGGCTATGTGCGGTTAGAGTAGCACCGGCTTTCGAGATATACGCTTCTATTCGGTTGGCATCATAGCTCTACTCTGCTCTAGTATAGTCTGCTTGGCTCTGCCGAGGCTAGCAATAATTATTTCGGCACATTAGGTTCAGTCATGTTACGTTTGGCTACGTTTCCTTTGGATAGGTTAGGATATGATAGCTTCGACCCTTCCGCTGTACGCTGCTATTCGGTGGACTCCTGCTCTCTACGTTGCTCTACTATACTCTGCACGGCACTGGGGATACCAGCAATATTGGTCGTTGCACTTTAGTTTCGGTCAGATCACGCTTGGTTAGGTTAGGTTACGTACTGTTTGGTCAGCATGTCTTCGACATTTGTGCTATGCACTGTTATTCGGGAGATTTCTGCGCCCTACTGCGCTATAGTATACTCTGCTTGGTATGGAGAGGAGAGCAATAGCGGCCTCACCACGTTTTGTTGTGTTAGGCAACGTGAGGTTAGTTTAGGTTAGGTCATGTTAGGTTAAGGTATCTTTGCTTTTGTGTTATACCGTGCAGTGCGGTTTATTCCTGCGCTGTACTGTACTGAAGCATATTCAAGTTGGCTCTGTGGAGGCCAGCAATAGTGACCTTGGCGTGTTGGTTGGGTTATGTTACATTCGGTTATATCACGTTTGCTTAGGTTAGAACAGGATTGCTTTGACTTTTGTGCTGTACACCGCGATTGCATGGACTTCAGCGATTAACCCACGCCTAATATGTTCTGCTTGGCACTGGGGAGGGCAGCAGTAGTGATCTCGGCACGTTAGGTTCACTTATGTTACGCTTGGTTATGTTATGTTCGGCTACGTTATGTTTGGTTTGGTAAACATAGGAAAGCTCTGACCCTTCTGCTTCAAGCTGCTATTCGTTGTATTTTGGCGTCCCGAGCTGCTCCACTATACTCTGCTCGGCCCTCGAGAGACCAGCGATAGTGGTCGTAGAACGTTAGTTTTCGTTAGGTTGCGTTTGGTTATGTTGGGTTAGACTAAGTTTGGCTATGGTACCTTCTACTTTTGCGCAGTACACTGTTGTTCTGTGGATTTCTGCGCTTTACTGGGCTGTACTATATTCTGCTCTGACCTGGGGAGGCCAGCAACAGTGTTCGCGGCACGTTACTCTGTGTTTGGCTACATTTGGGAAGCTTGAGTTAGGGTTAGGTTTGATTAGCTTTGACTTTTCTGCTTTGCGCTGAGACTTCGTGGATCTCTGTTCTCCACTCGCCTATAGCATGTGCTTTTTAGCTCTGTGAGGCCAGCAACGGTGATTGCGGCACGTTAGGTTTATTTAGGACACGCTTAGTTATGTTACCGTTGGTTTGGTTATGATGGAATGGTTTTGAATTTTGTGCTGTACACTGCTTTCCGGAGGGCTTCTGCGCTCTACTGTGATATAGTATGTCCTTCTTGGATCTCTGGAGGCCAGCAATATTGGCCTCGTCACGCTAGATTGATTAAAGTTACGTTTGGCTAAGCTATGTGGAGGCCAGCAACAGTGTTCGCGGCACGTTACTCTGTGTTTGGCTACATTTGGGAAGCTTGAGTTAGGGTTAGGTTTGATTAGCTTTGACTTTTCTGCTTTGCGCTGAGACTTCGTGGATCTCTGTTCTCCACTCGCCTATAGCATGTGCTTTTTAGCTCTGTGAGGCCAGCAACGGTGATTGCGGCACGTTAGGTTTATTTAGGACACGCTTAGTTATGTTACCGTTGGTTTGGTTATGATGGAATGGTTTTGAATTTTGTGCTGTACACTGCTTTCCGGAGGGCTTCTGCGCTCTACTGTGATATAGTATGTCCTTCTTGGATCTCTGGAGGCCAGCAATATTGGCCTCGTCACGCTAGATTGATTAAAGTTACGTTTGGCTAAGCTATGCTGCGTTGAGTTCAGTTTGTTGGCATTGACTTTCGTGCTATACACAGTTATTCGGTGGATTTCCGCGATCTTCTGTGCTCTACCATATTCTGCTTGTCTCTGGGGAGGCCAGCAACAGTGGACGTGGAACGTTACGTTGAGTTATGCTACGTTTGGCTTGCTTCTGTTTGGTCAGGTTAGGTAAGGATACCTTTCACATTTGTGGTATACGCTTAATTTCGTTGGATTTCTGCGCCTTACGGCGCTCAAGTGTATTCTGCTTGGCCATGGGGAGCCAGGATTTGTGGTCTCGGCATGTTAGGTTTTGATAGACTACGTTCGTCTATGTTACGTCTGGTTAGCATATAATTGGGCGGCTTTAACTTTTGAGCCGTGCAGTGGGATTCTATGAACTTCTGCGCCCTACTCGCCTGTAATAAGTTCTGCTACGGTATTGTGGGAGTAGCAGTATTCGTTTCGGTACGTTAGGTTGAGTGACTTTATGATGGGTTGCGTTCCGTTTGGTTATGTTAGGACATGATGTCTTTGTATTTTGCGATATACACTGCTAATCGGCGTATTTCTGCGCTCTACTGTACTCTCGTATACCTTGCTCGACTCTGGGTTGAACAGCAATATATATCTCGGCTCGCTGGGTTTAGTTATTCATCGTCTATTTGGTTACCTTAGGTCTGGTTATGTTAGAATATCATTCACTTTTGTGGTATTAATTGCTATTTGGTGGCCTTCTGCGCTCCACTGTGCTCTACCATATTCTGCATGGCCCTGCGAGTGCAAGCAATAGTGTTCGCCGCAAGTTAGTTTCAGTTATACTACGTTTGGATAGGTTACATTAGCTAGGGTTAGGTCCTTGTATCATAGACATTTCTGCTATACACTGCGATCCTATGGATTTCTGCGCTCTACTGTTCTCTACTATATTCTGCCCGGCCCTGGAGAGGCCAGCAATAGAGGTCGCGGCGCGTCGTGTTGAGCTGGCCACGTTTGCTTAGTATATGTTATCCCAGGTATGGCATGGACACCTTTGACTTTTGTGATGTATGCTGCAATGCGACGAACTACTGCGATGTACTATTCTCTGGTATATTCTGCTTGGCTCTGTGCAGGCCAGCAATAGCGGTCTCGGCACGTTAGGTTGAGCTATGCTGCCTTCGGTCACGTCGGGTTATGTTAGTTTCGTTCAGGATAGTATTGACTATCGCGTTATATAACGTTATTCGTTGTATTTTTGGGTTCTACTGTGCTCTAATACACTCTGCCTGGCCCTGGGGAGGCTTGCAGTAGTGGCCGCGGCACGATATGTTGAGGTAGGCTACTCCTGGTTAGGTTATGTTAGCTTGGGTTAGGTCTGGGTATATATGACTTCTGTGCTGTACACTGCGTTTTTATGGACTTCTGCGACCTACTGTCCTCTAATAAGCTCTGCTCGACTCTATGAGGGCCAGGAATTGTGGTCGGGGTTCGTTAGGTTGAACTATGATACATTCGGCTATGTTAAGATTTGATATATTAGGAATGGATAACATTGAGTTTTGTGATTTGCACTGCCATTCGGTGTACTTCTGCGGTCCAGTGTGCTCTAGGCTCCTCTGCTTGGCTCTGTGGCGGTCAGGAATAGTTTTTGCGGCACGTCACGTTGAGCCGGCCACGTTTGATTGGTATAAGTTAGCCCAGGTATGGCATGGGCGTATTTGACTTTTGTGCGGTATGCCGCAATGCGACGAACTTCTGCGATCTACTATTCTCTGGTATATTCCGCTTGGCTCTGGGGAGGACGGCAACAGTGGCCACGGCGCGCTAGGTTTATTCAGACTACGTTTGCATATGACAAGTTTGGTTATGTTAAGACAGAATATCATAGGCTTTCGTACCATTCGCTGGCATTCGGTGGATCTCTGCTGCCTAATTCGTTCCAATATGCTCCGCCTGGCTCAGGGTTGGCCAGTAATAGTGGTATCGGCCTGATAGTTTGTGCTATGTTACATTCCGTTATGGTAAGTTAGAAAGGCATGGTTAGGGTTTCTTTGACTTTTGTTATATACACTGTTACTCCGTGGATTTTTGCGCTCTACATTGCTCTACTATACTCTGCTCCACTCTGTGGAGGAGAGCAATGGCGGTCGCGGTACGTTAGTTTTCGTTAGGTTACATTTGGTTAGGTTAGATTAGGATATATTTGATTAGTATAGCATTGACTTTCGTGCTATAGTCTGTTGTTCGTTGTATCGCAGTGATCTACTTTGTTCTACTATATTCTGATTGGCTATGGGGAGGCCACGAGCAGTGATCGCTGCACGTTATGCTGGATGATGCTACGTTTGGATAGGTTTGGTTAGGTTTGGTTAGATTAGGATATCTGTGGCTTTTGTGCCATTCACTGTTATTCGGTGGATTTCTGCGCTCTACATTGCTCTGCTATACTCCGCTCAACCGTGGGAGGCGAGCAATAGTGGCCGAGGCACGATAGGTTGTGTTATATTGCGTTTGGTTCGGTTAGGCTAGGCTACGTTTGGCTATTATATCACCTACTACCAAGTTTACATTTTCTTCGGTGTGTTTCTGTGATCTACTGCGCTCTACTAAATTCTGCTTGGCTCTGGGGAGGAGAGGAGCAGTGGTCGCGTGACGTTGTATTGAGCTATGCTACGCCAGATTGGGTTAGGTTATGTGAGGTATGGTTAGGGTATGTCCGCCTTTTGTGATACTCACTGCAATGCGGTAGATTTCTGCGCTCTATTGTGCTCTAGTATTTTGTGTTTGGCTCTGTGGTGTCCATAAATAGTGGCCTCGGCACGTTAGGTTGTGCTATGATATGTTCGGTCATGTTATGATTGAGGAGGTTTGAAAATGTAAGTCCAGACTTTTGTGCTATACACTGCTGTCCGCGGATTTCTGCACTCTAGTGTGCTCGACTATGCTCCGCTTGGCACAGGGGAGGCGAAGAATTGTGGTCTCGGCGCGTTAGGGTCAGTTAGGTCATGTTTCGTTGGGTTAGCTTAGGTTAAGTATTGCTAGGGTTGCTATGACCTTCGTGCTATACACTGTTATTCGGAGTATTCATGTGCTCGACTGTACTCTGTTATATTCAGCTTGGCGCCGGGCAGGCCAGCGATAGTGGTCGCAGCGCACTATATTGAGTTAGGCTACGTTTGATTAAGTTAAGTCATGTCATGTTTGGCTAGAATGGCTTCGACTTTCATGCTGTACGCTGTTATTCGGCGTGTTCCTGTGATCTACTGTCCTCTACTGTTTTCTGATTGGTTCTGGGGAGTCCCGCAGCAGTGGTCGCGTTAATCTCCTTTGAGTTTCGCTACGTTCGGCTAGGTTAGGTTAGGCCAAGTTATGTTAGCATATCTTCGATTTTTTTGCTATTCACTACAGTGCAGCTGATATCTGCGCACAACTGCTCCCTGATACATTCGGCTTTCCCCTGTGGAGGCCAGCAATGGTGGTCTCGTCCTGTTAGGTTGAGTTAGGTTAGGTTCGGTTATGTTAGGTTGTGACGGTCTCGGTCAGGTTATCCTTGACTTTCGTGCTATACACTGCGATGCGGAGGATTTCTGCGATCGAATGTGCTCTACTGCATTCTGCTTGGTCCTGGGCTGCGCAGCAATAGTTGTCGCGGCACGTTATGTTCAGTTGGTCTACGTTTGATTAGGTTACATTATGTCATGCTTGGTTATGGTGTGATCGACTTACGTGCTATACACTATTTTTCGACGTTTTCTGTGTTCTGCTGTGCTCTACCGTATCCTGCTTGGCTCCGGAAAGTTCCGCAGCAGTGGTCGCGGCACGTTCCGTTGGGTTACAGTACGTTTGGCTAGGTTAGTGTAGGCTACTTCGGCTTTTGTACTTTACACTGCTCTTCCGTGCGTTTCTGTGATCTACTGTGCTCTACTAGATTCTGCTTGTCTCTGGGGTTGCCAGGAGCAATGGTCGCGACACGTCATGTTGAGTTATACTACGATCGGTGTGGTTAGGTTAGGTCAGGTTAGGTTAGTATACCTACGGCCTTTGTGCTATTCCCTGCAAAGCGGTGGGTTTCTGCGCCCTACTGTGCTATAGTACATTCTGCTTGGCTCAGGGAAGACCCGCAGCAGCGGTTGCGGCAAGCTCTGTTGTGCTACGCTTCGTTTGGCTAAGTTAGGTTAGGTCAGGTTATGTTCGGGTTGCTTCGACTTTTGTGCTATTCACTAAAATGCTGTGGATTTCTGCGCATTAATGCCCTGTAGTGCCCTCTGCTTGTCTCTTTGGAGAACAGTAATAGTTGTCTGGTCATGTTAGTTTGAGACAAGTTACGTTTGGATATATTACGTTTGGCTATGTTAGGACAGGCTACATCGACTTTTGTCCTTTACTGTGCTAAGCCGCGAGTTTCTCTGATCTACTTTCCCCTTCTACATTCTGCCTGTCTGTGGGGAGGCTAGGAGCAGTTGTCGCAGCACGTCGTGTTGAGTTATGCGACGTTCGGTTAAGTTAGGTTTGGTCAGGTTATGTTATGGTACCATAGACTTTTGTGCACCTCACTGCCATGCGGTGGTTATCTGAGCACTACTGTGATGTAGTACATACTGCTTGTCTCTGAGGAGGCCAGCAATAGTGGTCTCGTCAAGTTAGAATGTGCTGGGCTACGTTTGTGTGTGTCACGTTTGGGTAGGTCAGGATAGGCTACTTTGACTTTTGTGGATTACACAGCTTTTCGGTGGATTTCTGTGATCTACTCTGCTCCACTACTTTCTGCTTTGCTCCAGGGGTGCCAGCAGGAGTGGCCGCAGGACGTTGTGTGGAGTTATGCTACGTTTGGTTAGGTTAAGTTAGTACAGGCTTGGTTGGGATATTGACGGCTTTTGTGCCATACATTACAATGCGGTGGATATCCGCGCTCTACTGTGCTGCATTATATTCTGCTTGGCGCAGGGGATGCCTGCAGTAGTGGTCTCGTCACGTTGGGTCGAGTTAGGCTGCTTTTGGTTATGTTACGTTTGGCTTTGTTAGGATGGGATACTTAGTCTTTTGTGCTGTACACCGCTATTCGGTCTGTATCTGCACTCTCATGCGCTATAATATGCTCTGCCAGGCTCTGGGGTGGCCAGCAATAGTGGTCTCGGCACGTCAGGTTGAGTAAAGTTGCGTTTCGTTAGGTTAGGTTCGGAAGGCTCGGTTAGGGTTTCCTTGACTTTTGTGCTGTAAACTGCTATTCGGTGGATTTCTGCGGCTGACATTTCTCTACTACACTCTGCTCAACTCTGGAGAGGCGAGCAATAGTGGTCGTGGCACGTCCCGCCGTGTTAGGTTACGTTTGGTTAGGTTATGTTTGGCTACGTTTTGTTACCGTAGCTATGACCTACGTACTGTACACTGTTATTTGGTGGATATCTGTGGTCTACTGTGCTCTGCTACAATCTGCCTGGCTCAGGGACGGCCAGGGGCAGTGGATGCTGCACGCTATTTTGAGGCATGCCGCGTACAGCTAGGTTAGGTTAGGTATGGTTAGTTTTGGGTATCTTCGGCTTTT
The DNA here is from genome assembly GCF_001483705.2 of Eufriesea mexicana. Classification (NCBI taxonomy): domain Eukaryota; kingdom Metazoa; phylum Arthropoda; class Insecta; order Hymenoptera; family Apidae; genus Eufriesea; species Eufriesea mexicana. The sequence continues at coordinate 34,014 of NW_016914110.1, read as the reverse complement.
GTGCAGTAGACTGTTATTGGGCGGATCTTTTCGCTCAACATTGCTCTACTATACTCCGCTCGACTGTGGGGGGCGCGCAATAGTGACCGTGGCACGTTAGGTAGGGTTATGTTACGATTGGTTTTCTTGGGTTAGCCTATATTTCGCTAGGGTAACTTTGACTTTCGTGATATACGCTGTTAATGGGTGGATTTCTGTGGTTAAATGTGCTCTGCTACTTTCTGTTTTTCTCTAAGCAGGCTAGCAGCTGTGGTCGCAGCACGCTGCTTTGTTAGGTTTTGCTACGTTGGATTGGGTTACGATATCTACGCCATTTGTGCTATTCACTGCAATGCGGTGGATTCCTGCGCACTACTGTGCTCTAGTACATTTTGCTTGTCTCTCTCGAAGCCAGCAGCAGTGGTCTCGTGGTGTTAGGTTCAGTTATTCTACGTTTGTTATGTCACGTCTGGCTAGGTTTGGGTAGGCTACTTTCTGGCTTTTGTGCTCTTCGCTGCGATTCGTTGGATTTCTGCGCTCCAATGCGCTCCAATATGCTCTGCTCGGCCATGAGGTGCCACCAATATAGGTCTCGTCACGCTATGCTGAGTTACACTACGGTAGATTGTGTTAGGCGTGTACAAGTTCTGACAGGATTTGATTGACTCTTGTGCTACACACTGCATTGCGGTGGATTTCTGCGCTATGCTGTGCCCTAGTGTTTTCTGCTTGGCTCTTGGAAGGACAGCAATAGTGGCCTCGGCTCGCTAGGTTGAGCTATGCTATGTTCGGTTATGTTACGTTTGGAATGTTAGGATATGATAGTATGGACTTTTATGCTCTACACTCCTATCCGCGGACTTCTGCGCTCTACTGTGTTCCAATATTTCTGGTTGGCTCCGGCGCTCCACCGATAGTGACCTCGGTACGTTATGTTGTGTTATATTACGTTTGGTTAGGTTCGGTTATGCCAAGCTCGTTCACGTTATTTTTGACTTTCGTGCTATACACTGCTATTCGGAGGATTTCTGCTCTCGAATGTGCCCTAGTACATTCGGCTTGTCTCTGTGGGGGCCAGATATAATGGTCTCGTCATGATAGGTTGAGCTAGGCTACATTTGGGTATGTTATGTTTCGCTAGATGGGAGAGGCTACTTTGATTTCTGTGGTATTCACTGGTATTTAGAAGACTACTGCGCTATAATGTGCTCTAATATCCTCTGGCTGGCACTGGGGAGACCATCAACATTGGTCTCGTCACTTTGTGTTGTGTTACTATACTTTTGGATAGGTTAGGTGTGGTCAGGATGTGTCAGGATATGTTTGACTTTTGTGCTACATAACGCAGTGAGGTGGATTTCTTCCCTCCGCTTTCCTATAGTACATTCTGCTTGCAGCTGTGGGGTGCAGCAACAGAGGTATCGTCATGTTAGGTTAAGTTGGGTTACGTTCGGATATGTCACGTTTGGCAAGGTTAGGATAGGCTACTTCGACTTTCATGCTGTGCGCCTATTTTCAGTACATCTCTGCGATCTTGTGTGCTCTAATAAGCTCTGCTTGGAGCCAGGGAGGCCCGTAATAGTGGTCTCGGCGCGATAGGTTCATTTAGGTTACGCTTCGTTAGGTTTGGTTAGGTTAAGTATTTTTACTTAAGTAGTTCTACTGTGCTCTACTACCTTCCGATTGGCTATGGGGATGCCAGGAGCTGCACGTCATGCTGAGACATTCTACGATTGGTTAGGTTAGGTTAGGACAGGTTATGCCAGGGTATCAACAGCTTTTGTGCTCTTCACTTCAATGCGTTGGATTTCCGCACTCTGCTGTCTACTAATATATTCTGCTTGGCTCTGGGGAGGCCAGAAATAGTGGTCTAGGCACGTTATGTTGGGATATGCCACGCTTGGCTTTTTTACGTTTGGTGAGGATAGGATAGGGTAGCTCAGACGTCTGTGCTATAAGCTGCTGTCCTCCGATTTCTGCTACCTACAGCGTTCTAATATTTTCTGCATGGCTCCGGTAAGGCCAGCAATAATGGTCCCTGCGCGTTAGGATTGGTTAGGCTACGTTCGCATAAGACAATTTTAGTTATGTTAGGATAGGGTAGCTTATAGTTTTGTGCCATTCACCGATTTTGTATGGAATGATACGCTCTACTGCGCTCTAATATGTTCTGCTATGCTCTGTGGTGGTAAGTAATAGTGGTATCGGCACGTTAGGTTGAGTTATATTACGTTCTGTTGGGATAGGTTAGGAAGGCATGGTTAGGATTTCATTGATTTTTGTGTTATACACTGCTGTTTGGTTGACTTCTGCGCTCTACATTGCCCGACGATACTCTGGTCGACACTGGGGAGGCAACAAATAGCGGTCGCGTCACGGTAGGTTGTGCTAGGTTACGTTTGGTTAGGGTGTGTGAGGTAAAGTATTGTTAGGGTAGCTTTGACTTTCAAGCTGTACACAGTTATTCGGTAGAATATCGTGATCTACTGCGCTGTGCTACGCTATGCTTCGCTCAGTGGTGTCCAGGAGTTGTGGTCGCGGCAAGTTAAGTTGAGCTATGCTACGTTCGGCTAGGTTTGGTTAGGTCAGGCTCGGTCAGGTTAGGATGAGTCATCTTCGTCTTTTGTGCCATGCACTGCTATTCGGTGGATTTCCGATATCTACATTCCTCTACACTACTCTGTTCGACTCTGGCGATGCGAGCAATAGCGGCAGTGGCACGCCAGGTTGAGTTATGTAACGATTGGTTAGGATAGGTTAGGCTACGTTCGGCTGTTATGGCTTCTGTTTTCTTACTGTACACTGTTATTCAGAGTACTTCTCTCATCTACTGTCCTCTAGTACATTATCCTTTGCTCTGGGGAGGCCAGGAGCCGTGGTCGCGACACGTTGCTCTGAGATGTGCTACGTTCGGTCAGGTTAGGATGGGACATCTTTGACCATTGCGCTGTGCACAGCAATGCGATTGATCTTTGCGCACTACTGTGCTCTAGTACGTTCTCATTGCGTTTATGGTGGACAGCAATACTGGTACCATCATGTTAGGTTGAGTTAGGTTGCGTTTGGTTATGTTACGTTTGGCCAGGTTGGGATAGGCTACTTCCTCTCGTGCTATACACGGCTACTCGGTGGGTCTCAACGCTCTATTGTGCTCTAATGAGCTCTGTTTGGATCAGGGGGAGGCAGTGATAGTGGTTTCGGCACGTTTTGTTGAATAAGGTTCCATTTCGTTAGGTTCGGTTAGGAAGGCTCCGTCAGTATATCACCAACTTTTGTGCTCTAAACTGGTATTGGGAGGATTCCTGCGTTCTGCATTGCTCCGCTATACACTACTAGACCCTGGGGTTGCGAGCAATTGTGGTCTTGTCGCGGCAGGTTGATATATGTTACATTCGGTTGGATTATGTTAGGTAACGTTGCGTTAGGATAGCTTTGACTTTCTTACTATACACTGTTTTTCGGTGCACTTCAGTGATGTACTGCGCTCTGCTACACTCTGCTTGGCGCAGCAGGGGCCAGGAGCAGTGGCCGCGGCTAGTTAAGTTGAGTTATATCACGATCGGTGTGGTTAGGTTAGGTCAGGTTAGGTTGGTATACCTACGTCCTTTGTGTTATTCCCTGCAATGAGGTGGATTTTTGCGCACTACTGTACTCTAGCATATTCTGCTTGTATCTGTGGGGCCAGCAATAGTGGTCTCGCCGTGTCAGATTGAGTTGTGCTTGGTTGGGTTACGTTTGGATATGCTACGTTTGGTGATGTTAGGAAGGGATAGTTTAGATATTTGGGCTATACACTGCTATCCCTCGTCTTCTGCGTTCTACTGAGTTCTAGTACTCTCAGCTTGGCTCTGGGGAGGCCACAAATAGTGGTCTCGGAGCGTTAAGTTTAGGTAGGCTACGCTTGCATATGACAGGTTTGAATACGTTAGGACAGTGTATCTTAGAATTTCGAGCCATTAGCTGCCATTCTGTGGATTTCTGAGCCCTACTGCGCTCCAATACGTTCTGCTTGGCTCTGGGGTGGCCAGTAATAACGGTATCGGCAGGTTAGTCTGACCTACGTTACGTTCCGTTAGGGTTGGTTAGGAAGGCATGGTTAGGATTTCTTCCACTTTTGTGCCATACACTGCTATTGGCTGGATCCCTGCGCTATACGTTGCCCTACTATGCTCTGTCCGACTTTTGGGAGGCGGGACATAGTGGGTGTGGTACGTTATTTTGTGTTAGATTATGTTTGGTATGTTTGTTTGGGCCAAGTTTTATTAGGACTGCTTCGTCTTTCGTGCTATAAGCTGTTATTCTGTAGATTTCTGTGATACCACTGTGCTCTACTGTATTCTGCCTGGATATGTGGAGGCCAGGAGCAGTGCCCGCGGCACGTCAAATTCATCTATTCTACGTTCGGTTAGGTTAGGTTAAGTTAGGTTTGGCTAGGATACCTTCGACTTTTATGCTATTCACTGCAGTGCGGCGGATTTCTGCTCACTGCTGTGCTGTAGTATTCTCTGCTTGACTGTGTGGTGGAATGATACGCTCTACTGCGCTCTAATATGTTCTGCTATGCTCTGTGGTGGTAAGTAATAGTGGTATCGGCACGTTAGGTTGAGTTATATTACGTTCTGTTGGGATAGGTTAGGAAGGCATGGTTAGGATTTCATTGATTTTTGTGTTATACACTGCTGTTTGGTTGACTTCTGCGCTCTACATTGCCCGACGATACTCTGGTCGACACTGGGGAGGCAACAAATAGCGGTCGCGTCACGGTAGGTTGTGCTAGGTTACGTTTGGTTAGGGTGTGTGAGGTAAAGTATTGTTAGGGTAGCTTTGACTTTCAAGCTGTACACAGTTATTCGGTAGAATATCGTGATCTACTGCGCTGTGCTACGCTATGCTTCGCTCAGTGGTGTCCAGGAGTTGTGGTCGCGGCAAGTTAAGTTGAGCTATGCTACGTTCGGCTAGGTTTGGTTAGGTCAGGCTCGGTCAGGTTAGGATGAGTCATCTTCGTCTTTTGTGCCATGCACTGCTATTCGGTGGATTTCCGATATCTACATTCCTCTACACTACTCTGTTCGACTCTGGCGATGCGAGCAATAGCGGCAGTGGCACGCCAGGTTGAGTTATGTAACGATTGGTTAGGATAGGTTAGGCTACGTTCGGCTGTTATGGCTTCTGTTTTCTTACTGTACACTGTTATTCAGAGTACTTCTCTCATCTACTGTCCTCTAGTACATTATCCTTTGCTCTGGGGAGGCCAGGAGCCGTGGTCGCGACACGTTGCTCTGAGATGTGCTACGTTCGGTCAGGTTAGGATGGGACATCTTTGACCATTGCGCTGTGCACAGCAATGCGATTGATCTTTGCGCACTACTGTGCTCTAGTACGTTCTCATTGCGTTTATGGTGGACAGCAATACTGGTACCATCATGTTAGGTTGAGTTAGGTTGCGTTTGGTTATGTTACGTTTGGCCAGGTTGGGATAGGCTACTTCCTCTCGTGCTATACACGGCTACTCGGTGGGTCTCAACGCTCTATTGTGCTCTAATGAGCTCTGTTTGGATCAGGGGGAGGCAGTGATAGTGGTTTCGGCACGTTTTGTTGAATAAGGTTCCATTTCGTTAGGTTCGGTTAGGAAGGCTCCGTCAGTATATCACCAACTTTTGTGCTCTAAACTGGTATTGGGAGGATTCCTGCGTTCTGCATTGCTCCGCTATACACTACTAGACCCTGGGGTTGCGAGCAATTGTGGTCTTGTCGCGGCAGGTTGATATATGTTACATTCGGTTGGATTATGTTAGGTAACGTTGCGTTAGGATAGCTTTGACTTTCTTACTATACACTGTTTTTCGGTGCACTTCAGTGATGTACTGCGCTCTGCTACACTCTGCTTGGCGCAGCAGGGGCCAGGAGCAGTGGCCGCGGCTAGTTAAGTTGAGTTATATCACGATCGGTGTGGTTAGGTTAGGTCAGGTTAGGTTGGTATACCTACGTCCTTTGTGTTATTCCCTGCAATGAGGTGGATTTTTGCGCACTACTGTACTCTAGCATATTCTGCTTGTATCTGTGGGGCCAGCAATAGTGGTCTCGCCGTGTCAGATTGAGTTGTGCTTGGTTGGGTTACGTTTGGATATGCTACGTTTGGTGATGTTAGGAAGGGATAGTTTAGATATTTGGGCTATACACTGCTATCCCTCGTCTTCTGCGTTCTACTGAGTTCTAGTACTCTCAGCTTGGCTCTGGGGAGGCCACAAATAGTGGTCTCGGAGCGTTAAGTTTAGGTAGGCTACGCTTGCATATGACAGGTTTGAATACGTTAGGACAGTGTATCTTAGAATTTCGAGCCATTAGCTGCCATTCTGTGGATTTCTGAGCCCTACTGCGCTCCAATACGTTCTGCTTGGCTCTGGGGTGGCCAGTAATAACGGTATCGGCAGGTTAGTCTGACCTACGTTACGTTCCGTTAGGGTTGGTTAGGAAGGCATGGTTAGGATTTCTTCCACTTTTGTGCCATACACTGCTATTGGCTGGATCCCTGCGCTATACGTTGCCCTACTATGCTCTGTCCGACTTTTGGGAGGCGGGACATAGTGGGTGTGGTACGTTATTTTGTGTTAGATTATGTTTGGTATGTTTGTTTGGGCCAAGTTTTATTAGGACTGCTTCGTCTTTCGTGCTATAAGCTGTTATTCTGTAGATTTCTGTGATACCACTGTGCTCTACTGTATTCTGCCTGGATATGTGGAGGCCAGGAGCAGTGCCCGCGGCACGTCAAATTCATCTATTCTACGTTCGGTTAGGTTAGGTTAAGTTAGGTTTGGCTAGGATACCTTCGACTTTTATGCTATTCACTGCAGTGCGGCGGATTTCTGCTCACTGCTGTGCTGTAGTATTCTCTGCTTGACTGTGTGGAGGTCAGCAATAGAGGTCTCGCCATGTTAGGTTGAGTTAGGTTGCTTTTGGATAGGTTACCATTGGCTAGGTTAGGAAAGACTACATTGAATTTTGTGCTCTACATAGCTGTTCGGTGGATTCCTGTGATCTTCTGTGCTCCACTACATTCTGCTTTTCGGCGGGGAGGCCAGCAAGAGTGATCGCAGCAAGTTACGTCTCGTCGGGCTTCGTCTGGTTTGGCACTTTGGTTCGGGTTATCCTTGGGTAGCTTAGACTTTTGAAATATACACTGCGAATCTATGGATTTCTGCGTCCTACTATCAAATATATGTTCTTCTCGGCTCTATGAGGCCAGCAATCGTGGCCGCGGCAAGTTAGGTTGAGCTATGTTACTTTGGGTTCGTGCCGCTTATGCTATGTTTGGTTAGAATAGCATTCATCTTTGTGTTGTGCACTGATATTCTACGGATTTCAGTGCCCTACTGTGCTCTAGTATGTTCTGCTTGCCTCTGCGGACTGCAGCAATAGTAGTCCCAGCACGTTAGTATGAGATACGTAACGTTTGGACATTTCACGTTTGGTTAGGCGTGGATATGTTAGCATTGTCTCTTGTGCTTTATACTGATATACGGCAGAATTCTGCGCATTACATTTCTCTAATATGCTCTGCTTACCTCTGAGTAGGTCAGCTACAGTAGTCTCGTCACTTTATGTTGGGTTAGGCTTCTATTGGTTATGTTACGTTTGGTCAGGTGAGGTTAGGTTAACGCTGACTTTTGTGCTACACAATGATATTGGGCGGATTTCTGCGCTTTGTGTTGCTCCACTGTACTCTGACCGTTTGTGTGGAGGCCAGTAATAGCGGTATCTGAACGTTAGCCTTAGTTAGGCTAGGGCACCCTCCATATTGTGCTGTACATTGCAATGCGGTGTATTACTGCGCTCTGCTCTGCTCTATTATATTCTTCTTGGCTCTGTGGGGCAAGCAACTGTGGTTTCGGCACGTCATGATGAGTTAAGCTGCGTTCGGTTATGTTACGTATGGTTACGCTAGGACACGGTAGCTTCAACTATTGGGCTATTCACAGCGATTCTATGCGTTTGTGCGCTCTACTCTCCCCTAATACGTTCTGCTCGGCACTGAGGAGGGCAGAAATTGCGGTCTCGGGACGTTGGGATGTGTTAGGCTACATCCGGTTGCGATACGTTTGGTTAGGATAGGTCAGGATAGCTTTGACTATTGTGCTATACACCGATGTTCGGTGGATTTCTGACTCCACTGCGCTCTAGTATGTCCTGCTTGTATGTGGGGAAGCCTGGAATAATGGTCTCGCAACGTAATGTTGAGATACGCTACGTTTGGTTAGTTCAGTTTGGTTAGTTTAGGTTAGTTCATGTAAGGATTGGATATCTTTGACTCTCTTGCCATACACAGCAATGCGGCGGGATTCTACGCTCCACTATTCCATAGTATATTCTGCTTGTCCGTGGGGTGGCCAGCAGTAGCGTCCACGGCACGTTAATTTTTGTTCGATTATATTCGATTGTGGCACGTGTGGTTAGGTTAGGCTGGAGTAGCTTTGACTTTTGCGATATAGGCTAATAGTCTATAGATCTCTGCGTAGACATACATACGCAGCTCATCATGTCGTGCCGCCACCTATTGCTGGAATCCCCACGGCCAAGCAGAATAGAGTAGGGCACAGTAGAGCGTAGGAATACATCAAATATCAGTGTATACCCCGAAAGCCACATCCTTCAGTGCCCAACCTAATCTAACGTAACGTAGCCAATCTTAACCTACCCAACATGACGCGCCGAGACCACTGTTACGGGTCCCACAGAATGGAGTGAGACTATAGGAGCAACGTAGTGCATGGAAATCCGCCGAAAGCAGTGTATAGCACAGAAGCCAATGCTATCCTATCCTAACCTAACCAAACGAAACATAAACAAACGAAACCTGACACAACGTAAGGCGCTGAGGCTAGTGCTGCTGTCCACCCCAAATTCAAGCAGCGAATATTAGAGCAATGGAGAGCGCAGAAATCCACCGAATGGTAGTGTGTAGCACTAAAGTCGAAGCCCTGCTATCCTACCCTTACCAAACGTAAAATAACCATATGTAGCCTAAAACAACCAAATGAGCCGAGACCGCTATTGCTGGCACACAGCTCAAAGCAGAGCATACTAGAGCACAGTAGAGCGCAGAAGTTCACCGTGTTGCAGTGTAAAGTTCAGAAGTCCAAGCTTTCCTATCCTAACATGACCAGACGTAACATGACCAAACGCAACATACCTCAGACAACGTGACGCGGCCAGTACTACTGATCTCCACAGAGTCAAGCAGGGTGTACTAGAGCACAGTAGTGCGCAGAAATACACCGCAATGCAGTGAATAGCACAAACGTCAAACACACCCTGACATAACCTGACCATATCATTCCTATTCAAACGTAGTGTATCAAAGTATGACATGCCGAGACCATAATTGCTCTCATCCGCAGAGCCAGGCAGACCACATTAGAGCACATTAGGGCGCAGATATCTACCGAATAGCAGCGAATAGCACCGGGTTCAAAGTAGCCTATCCCTACCTAGCCAAACGTAACACACCCAAACGAAGCCTAACACAACCTCACATGGCCAGACCACAATTGCTGGCCTGCACAGAGCCAAATCGCGACCAATATTGCTGGCCTCCTCGTAGCCAGGCAGAATACACTAGAGCATAGTAGAGTGCAGGGGTCCACCGCATTGCAATGTATATTACAGGAGCCATAACCTAACCTGTCATACCCAATCTAAACCAACGTGCCATAGCTCAACGAAACATGCCGCGACAACAGCTTCTGGCCTCCCCAGAGCCAAGCAGAATGTAGTAGAGCAGAGTAAGTCACAGAAATCCACCGATTAACAGTGTATATCATGAAAGTCTAGGCTATCGTAACAAAACATGACCTAATATAACCTAACCGAACGAATCATGGCTCAACGTATCGTGCCGCGGCCACTGCTGCTGGCATCCCCAGAGCCAAGCAGAATGCAGCAGAGCACAGTAAGTCACAGGAATCCACTGCATGATAGTGTATAGCACGAGAGTCAAAGCTACCCTAACCAAACTTAACCTGGCCTAACAAAGCCGAATGTAACCTAATACAAACTAACGTGACACGACCACTACTGCTCGCCATCTCATAGTCGACCAGAAGATAATAGAGCTATGTAGAGTTAGGAAATCCACCGAATACCAGTGTATAGCGCAAAAGTCGAAGGTAACCAAGCCTTACCTGACCCAACCTAACCTAACCAATCGTTGCAGAACTCATCATATGGTGCAGAGGCCACTATCGCTGGCCATCCCAGAGACATGCAGAACACAATAGAGCCCAGTAGAGGGCAGAAATCAACCGAAAAGTGGTGTGTACCACAAAAGTCAAGGCTATACTCTCCTTACATATCCAATCCTAACGTAAGCAGACGTAACATAACAAACCTTAATGTACAGCGACCACTACTGCTGGCATCCCCAGAGCCAAGAAGAACACTCTAGAGCACACTAGAGCGCAGAAGACCACAGAATAGCAGTTTACGGCACAAAAGCCTAATCCACTCTATCCTAACTTGGCCAAACGTAACATAAGCAAACGCAGCCAAGCTCATACTAAAGTGCCGATGCCACTAGAGCTGGACTCCGGAGGGCCAAGCGGAATACACTAGAGCACAGTGGAGCGTAGGAATCAGCGGTTAGATGTGTGTAGCACAAAGGTCCAGGCCATACTATCCTAACCTCACCAAACGTAGCATGTCACACCCTAACGTGCCGGGACCACCGTTGCTGTTCTCCACATACCCAAGCAGAATATAGTAGAGGAAAGCAGAGAGCAGAAAACCACCGCTATGCAGTGTACAGCGTAGATGTCGAACATATTCTGACCTAAGCTGTCCTAACCAGACCTACCGAAAAGTAGTGTACCGCAAAATTACGCGACGAGACCAATATAGCTGGCCCACCCAGGGGCATGCGGAACACATTAGAGTACACTAGATGGCAGAAATCAACCGAATGTCTGTGCATAGTGCGAAAGCCAAGGCTAAAGTGTCCTAACCTAACCAAGCGTAACGTAGCCATACGTAAAATATCTGAACCTGACGTGCCGCGACCACTGTCTCTGGCCTCCCCAGAGCCTAGCAGAATAAAGTAGGGAAGAGTAGAGCGCAGAAATCCACCGCATCGCTGTGCAAAGCACAAATGGGAAAGGAAGCATAAACTAGCCTAGCCAAACTTAACCTATTCAAGCATAGTGTAACACAGCATATCGCGATGAGGCAAATATTGCTGGAATCTCCATACGCACAGTAGAAATAAGTAATCCACCGGATAGCAATGTATAGCACAAAAGTCGAGCCTACCATAGCCGAACCTAACCTAAAGTAACATAGGCATACGTAACCTAACTCAAAATAACGTACAGCGACCACTGCCTCTGGCATCTCCAGAGCCAAGCAGAACATATTAGAGCACAGCAGAGCGCAGAAATACACCGCATTGCAGTGTATAGCACAGAAGTCAAAGTTACCCTAACCCAACATTTCCTAACTTATCCTAACCAAACGTATCCTAACGCAACATAAAGTGCCGCGGCCGCTATTGCATGCCCACCAGCGCCATGCACTATATACTGGCGCACAGTAGAGCACAGATATCCGCCGCAATGCGCTATAAAGCACAAAAGCCAAAGCTATCCCTCCCTAACGTAGCCAAAACTAACACCACAAAGCGTAACTTAACATATCTTAACGTCCCGCGACAATTACTTCTGGCCTCCACAGAGCCAAGCAGAATATAACAGAGAACAGCAGAGCGCAGAAATTCGCGGATTGCCGTGTATGGTGCGAAAGTCTAGACTGTCCTATCCTTAGTTCACCAGACGTAACACTTCAAATCGTAGCATAGCTCAAAATAAAGCGCCGAGGCCACTATTGCTGGCCTCACCAGATCCGAGTAGAATATGTTGGAGCGCAGCGGGGCGCAGCAATCCACCGCGTAGCAGTGTATAGCACAACAGTCGGTCATACCCTGACGCAACCTGACCTTACCAAACCTGTCCGAACGTAGTGCTACTCAGCATGACGTGGCGAAACCGATGTTCCTGGCCGCCCCAGAGCGAAGTGGGGCATAATAGTGCACAGCAGAGCACATAAATCCACCGATAAGCAGTGTAAATCACAAAAGTCAATGTAGCATATCATAAAGAAGCCAAACGTGACATGTCCAAACGTAACATAACTGAACCTAACATAGCGGGACCACCATTACTCGCATCCACAGGGACAGCAAGCATGTACCAGAGCGGAGTACATCGCAGAATTCCGCCGCATTGCAGTGAATAGCACAAAAACCGTAGTTACACCAGCATAACCAGCCCTAACCTAACTTAGCCAAACGTAGAATAACTCAACAGAGTGTGCCGCGACCACTGATACCGGACTCCACCCGGCCAAGCAGAATGCTGTTGAGCACAGCAGATTACAGGATCCCGCCGGATAATGCTGTATAGCACGAAAGTCGAAGCCATCCTAACAAAACATGACCTAAAGAAACATAATCAAGCATAGGCTAGCACAACATATCGTGCCGCGACTATTGCTGGCCTCCCCAGGACCACGCAGAAAACAACAGAGCACAGTCAATTGCAGAAATCCTTCGAATAGCAGTGCATAGCACGAAAGTCAAGTACATCCTGACCGAGCTTGACAAAGCATAACCGAACCAAACGCAATGTAACTCAACCCAACTAGCCGAGATCACTATTGGTGGCCACCCCGGAGCCATGCAGAACATACTAGAGCACAGTGGAGCGCAGAGGTCCACCGAATTGCAGAGTACAGCATAATGGTCAGACATATCCTGACAGAACATGGCCTCGCCTACATATCCAAACGTAGTGAAGCCCAAAATAAACTAACGATACCAACATTCCTGGCCGCCCAAAGCCGAGCAGAATGCAGTAGAGCACAGGAGATGACAGAAACCCACCGATGAGCAGTGTAAAGCACAGAAGTCTATGTAGCCCATCCTAACCTAGCCAAAGGTGACATGTCCAAACGTACCATAACTCAACCTAACTCGAAGAGACCGCTGATGCGCGCCTCCACAGAGACAAGAAGAATGCTCCGGAATACAGTATAGCGCAGAAATCCACCACATTGCAGTGAAGAGCACAAAAGCTGAAGCTATCCTAACTTAACCTGTCCAAGCCTATCTTAACCGAACGAAGCATAGGCCAATATTACGCGACGCGACTACTGCTCCTGGCCTCCACTGATCCAAGCAGGATGCAGCAGAGCTCAGTAGATCACGAAAACCCACCGAATAACAGTCTATACTACGATAGTCATAGCTACACTAGCCAAACCTTATCCAACATTACCTAATCAAACGTAACCCAAGAAAACCTGACCTGGCCACGACCACTATTCCTCGCCTCCACAGAGTCGAGCAGAGTATAGTGGAGCGATGTAGGGCGCAGGAATTCACGAAATGGCAGTGTATAGAACAGAAGTCAAAGGAATCCTAACCGAAACTTCCTAACCTAACATAACGTGACGTAGCCTAACCCAACCTATCGTGCCGAGAACACTATTACTGGCCTCGACAGAGCCAAGCAGAAAACACTGGAATACAGTAGAGTGCAGTTATCCGCGGATAGCAGTGTATAGCACAAAAGTCTAAACTATCCCGTCATAGCCTCACCGGACGCAATATATGCAAACGTGGCCCAACAACGCCGGACATGACGAGACCGCTCTTGCTGGCCTCCACAAAGGCAAGCAGAATGTACAGGAGCACAGAAGTTCGCAGAAACCCACCGCAATGGAGTGAGTAGCACAAGTGTCAGACATGCCCTGACCGTACCTGACCCAACCAAACCTTTCCAAACGTAGTGAAGTTAAGCATGACGGGAAAGGACCTACATTTTTTGTCTCCCCATCACCAAGCATAGCAAATTTGAGCACACTAGAGCGCAGGAATCCGCGGATAGCAGTGTATAGAACAAAAGCCTAAACTATATCCTGACCACACCAAACGTAACATGACCGAACGTAGCATAGCTCAACCTAACGTGCCGAGACCACTACAGTTGGTCACCCCAGAGCCTAGCAGAACACACTAGAGCACACTAGGGAGCAGAAGACCACCGAATAGCAGTGTATAGCGCAAAAGCTGACGCTACCCTCTCCTAACATGTCCAATCCTGACAAGAACAAACGCAAGATAGCTGCACATCAAATACCCCGACCACTATTGCTGGCCTCCCCAGAGTCGTGCAGAACTTGCTAGAGGACAGTAGGGTGCAGAAGTCCATTAAATCGCGTTGTACAGCACGAAAGTCATATCTCCCCAGACCTAACCCAAGCAAACGAAACCTAACCAAACGTAGCCTTCCCCAACATAACGTGCCGCGACCACTATTGCTCGCAACCCCAGCGCCAAGCAGAATGTAGTAGAGCGTATTCGAACGCAGAGATCCACGGAACAACAGTGTGTAACACGAAGGTTAAAGCTACCGTTACCGAAATTAACACAACCTGAGCTATACAAACGTAACCTAACTCGACCTGACGTGCGGAGAACAGTATTGCTGGCATTCCGAGGGCTAAGAATAATTTAGTATAGCGGCCGAGCTTAACCTAACCTAACCCAGCCGATCGTAGATTAACTCAACCCAATGTGCCGAGACAACTATTGCTGGCGTCCGCAGACCCAAGCAGAAAATACTAGAGCACAGCATAGCGCAGAAAAGCACTGCACTGCAATGTATAGCACAAAAGTCAAACATAACCTGGCAGAACGTAGTCACACCGAACCTATCCAAACGTAGCGAAACTTAACATAACGTGACTAGACCACAATTGCTGGCCTCCCAGAGCCACGGAGAGCATACCATAGCACATCAAAGCGCGGAAGCCAACCGAATAGCGGCGTATAGAACGAAAAACAAAGTACCCTATCCTAACCTAGCCAAACGTGACGAAACCAAACGTAACATAACTCAACTTAACATGACGAGACCACTATTTCTGGCTTCCACGAAGACAAGCAGAAAGCACTAGAGTACAGTAATGCGCTGAAACCAGCCGCATTGCAGTGAATAGCACAAAAGTCGAAGATACCCTAACATAACCTGACCTAACCTAACCTGATCAAACGTAGCGTAACTCGAAAGAGCGTACCGCGACCACAGCGGCCGGACTCCACAGAGACTAGCAGAAAGCAGTATAGCACAGTAGATCGCAGAAAACGGACGCATAATAGCGTATAGCACGCGACTCGGAGCCTTCATAGCAAAACGTAAAATGACATAGCTTAATCAAGCGTTGCCTTACTCAACCTAACGTGCTGCGGCCGCTATTTCTCGCCGCCACAGCGTAAAGAAGAATATGCCTGGGACAGCTTAGCACAGAAATCCACCGAATAGCAGGTTATAGCACAAAAGTTGAGGATATCCTAACCTAACATAACCCAGCGAAGCATAGCTCAAGCCTACGTGCCGCGACAGCTGCTCCTGGCCTGTCGAGAGCCAAGCAGAGGATAGTGGAGCAGAGTAGATCACAGAAATACACCGAACATCAGTGTACAGCACGAAAGCTGAAGCTTCACTAACCACACGTAGCCTTATCTGACTAAACCGAACGGAACGCAATTCAAACCAACGAGCCAGGAGCACAAACTCTCGCATCCACATAGCAGAGCAGAGTATTGTAGAACAGTGTAGAGCGCAGCAATCCACCGTATAGCAGTGTATAGCATAAAAGTCGGGGAAGACCTAACGAAGACTACCTACCCTACCCTAACGAAACGTAACATAAAACAACTTAACGTGCCGAGGATGCTATTAGTGACCACCCCAGAGCCAAGCAGAACATATTAGAGCGCAGTACAGCGCAGAAATAGAACGAACAGCAGTGAATGACAAAAAAGTCTTAGCTATTGTATCCTATCGTAACCAAACTTGTCATACGCAAACGTAGCCTAACTAAACCTAACGTGTCGAGGCCACTACTGCTGGCATTCCTACAGCCAATCAGGATATACTGGAGCACAGCAGAGCGCAGTTGTACGCGGAGAGCTGCGTATAGCACAAAAGTCATGGCTATCCGTACCTGACCCATGTTAACATAACAAAACCGAACGTAGCCTAACTCAACGTAACGTGCCGCGACCACCATTGCTGACCACCGCATACCCAAGCAGATCATATAAGAGTACACTAGGCCGCAGGAATCCACCGAATAGCGGTTTAAAGGACAAAGATCAACCAAATCCTGACTTAACATGACCTAACCTAACCAATCCAAACATAGTGTGACGCAACTTAACGTGACGAGGCCAATATTGCTGGCATTTGCGGCGCCAAGCGACGCATATTAGAGCACATTAGAGCGCAGAAATCCACCGAATACAGTGAATAGCACGAAAGCCGTAGATATCATGGCATATCCTGTGCTAACCTGACCTAACCAACCGAAGCATATTAGAACATATAGTGCCGCGACCACCGATGCTGGGAACTCCAGAGCCAAGCAGGATGTAGTAGAGCTCAGTTGATTACAGAAATCCATCGAATAGCGGTGTAAACCACCGAAGTCAAAGTAGCCTGTCCTAACCTAGGCAAGCTTAGCATAACCATACGTGACCTAAATCAACCCAACGTGACGGGACCTCTATTGCTGACCTCCACAGCGACAAGCCGAGTATACTAGAACACAGTAGTGCGCGGAAATCCACCGCATTGCAATGAACAGCGCAAAGGCCGTAGATATCCCAAACTAACCAGACTTATCCAAACCTAACCGAACGTACCATAACCTCGTATGTCGTCCCGCGGCTGCTGTTCCTGGCTGGCCCATAGGCAAGCAGAAAGCAGTAGAGCACAGTAGTTCACGGAAACCGACGTCGTAGCAGTGTAACGCTCAAAGGTCAGAGTAGCCCATCCTAAGTGAGCCAAACGTAGCATATCCATACCTATCTCAACCTAACATGAAGAGTCCACTATTGCTGACCTCCACTGGTACAAGCAGGGTGTACAAGAGCACAGTAGTACGCTGAAATCCATTGAATTGCTGTGAATAGCGAGAAGTCGTAGAAATCGTGAAGTAACCTTACCCAACCTAACCTACCCAAACGTAGCGCAACTCATCGGAACATGCTGTGACCACTGCTGCCGTCCTCCGCAGAGCAAAGCCGAATAGAGTAGAGCACAGCACATCACAGGTACCTACCGGAGAATAGTGCACAGCACGAAGACGCAGCCATCGTAACCCAACGTATCCAAAACGTAACCAAATCAAACGTAGCCTAACTCGACATAACGTGCCTCGACCACCATTGCTGGCCTCCACAGTGTCGAGCGGAGTATAGTAGAGCAATGCAGAGAGCGGAGATCCTCATTACTGCAGTGTACAGCGCAAAAGTCGAAGAAACCCTAACCAAACCTCCCAACCTGGTCCAACGTGCCGCAACCTAACTCAAACTGACGTGGCGGGACTACTATTACTGGCAGCCCCTGGGCCAAGCAGAACATAGAGCCTAGCAGAGCGCAGAATTCCGCCGACTAGCGGCGTATGGCACAAAAGTATAGGCTATTCTATACGTAATTGCGTATTGCTTACGTAACGTAAGCAAGCGTTGCGAAGCGCAACCTCAGGTGCCGAGACTTCTACTGTTGGCATCCACAGAGCCAAGCAGAAAATACTAGAGAACAGCAGAGCGCAGAAATCCTCGTATAGCAGTGTATAGCTCAAACGCATGTGCCATCCTATCTTACACCACCAAACGTATAACATCCAAACGTAGCGTATTTCAACCTATCGTGCTGAGAGCACACTTGCTGGCCCCCCGGGTCCAAGCTGAATACACCAGTTCACAGCAGGGCGCAGAGATCCACAGCATTGCAGTGTACAGCACAAAAGTCGAACATACTCTGTCCTAACCTGTCCTTACCTAACCTAGCCAAACGCAGTGTATCGAAGCTTGTCGTGCCGCGACCATTGCTGCTGGCACCCCCAGAGCCAAGCAGAATGTGGTAGAGCACAGTAGATCATAGAAACCTCCGAATAACAGTGCATGGCACGAAAGTCAAAGCTGTCCTTACCAAACTTGACATAACCTAACTTAACGGAACGTAATCTATATCAAAGTAACGTGCAGCGACCGCTATTGCTCGCCACCATATATCCGAGCAGAGAATTGAACAGCAATGAAGAGCGCAGGAATCATCCGTCTAGCATCGTTTAGAACAAAGGTCAAAGTGGTCCTGGCCAAACATTCCTTACCTATCCCAACAAAACGAAACCTATCTTAAATTAACGTTGTGGGTCCACTATCACTGGGCACCCCAGAGCCAAGCAGAGCATATTAGAGCAAGGTAGAGCGCAGATAACCCACCGAATAGCAGTGTACAGCACAAGAGTCGGAGAGGCATATCTTAACCTAATCAAACGTATCATAACCAAACGCAACACATCTCAACCTAACATGACGAAACTACTAGTGCAGGCATCCACAGAGGCAACCAGAATATACTAGCGCACGGTAGAGCGCAGGAATCCACCGCACTTTTGTGAACAGCACAGAAGCCGTAGATATCATAACCAAACCTGACCTAATCTAACCTAACCAGACGCAGCATAACACAACATGCTCCTAGCCTCCCCAGTACCAAGCAGATCACGGTGGAGCGGAGTAGAACGCAGGAATTCACCGAGTGACAGTGTATAGCACAAATGTCGTAGAAATCCTAACCAAGCATTCCAATCCTACCCAAACGAAACGTAGCATAACTCAACCTATCGTGCCGAGACCACAATTACTAGCCACCACAGAGCCATGCAGAACATAGTAGAGCGCAGTAGAGCGGTAAAATCCACCGAATAGCGGTGAATGGCACGAAAGCCTAAGCTATTCTATCCCAACGTAACCAAAGCTTTCATATGCAAATGTAGCCTAACTAAACCTAAAGCGCCGAGACCATTATTGCTGGCCTCCCCAGAGCCAAGCAGAAAATATTAGTGCGCAGTAGAGCGCAAATATCTGAGGCTAGCAGTTTATAGCACAGACGCCTGGTCTAACCTATCCTAACTTCGCCAAACGTAACATAACCGAACGTGGCACAGCTCAACCTAACGAGCCGAGACTACTATTGCCGACATCCACAGAGACAAGCAGAATGTACTAGGGCAGAGTATGGCACAGATATCGGACGCATTTCGGTAAATAACACAAAGGCCCTAGATATCCTCGCATAACATTGCCTAACGTAACCAAACCGAACGAAGCATAACACAATATGACGTGCCGCGACAACTGCTCCTTGCCTACCAGGAGCCAAGCAGATTGCCGTAGAGTACAGTAGATCACAGAAACCCAAGGGAAGGCATTGTGAAAGTCAAAGCAGCCTAACCTAACCTAGACAAACATAGCCCATCCAAACGCAATCTAACACAAACTTTCATGACCAGACAGCTACCGCTGACCTCCACAGAGGCAAGTAGAGTGTATTAGGGCGCAGCACCTAGCAGAAATCATCCGCACTGCAGTTAGCAACACAAAAGTCGAAAATATCCTGACATAATCAGACCAAACCTAACCTAACCAAACGTAGCGTAACTCATCGGCGCGTGCCGCGACCACTGCTGCCGGACTCCACAAAGACAAGGAGAATTCACTTGACCATAGTAGATCACAGTGCACAGCACAAACGTCAGGGAAATCCTAACAGAAGCTTCCTAACCTAACCAAACGAAACATCACATAACTCAACCTAATGTGCCGAGACCACTAATACTGGGCATCCCAGAGCCAAGCAGAACGCATTGAAGCATATTAGAGCGTAGAAATCCACGGAAAGCATTGTTTATCACGAAAGCCAGTGTAGCCTCTACTAAGCTAGCCAAACGTAACAACGTGAAACGTAAAATAAGTCAACCTAACATGAAGAGACCACTATTGCAGGCCTCCACAGAGCCGAGCAGAATATACTATGGAACAGTAGAGCGCAGAACTCCGCCGCACTGCAGTGTAGAGCACAATAGTCAAAGACATCCAAGCTTTATCTGATTTAACCTAAACTAGCCAAACGTTGCCTAATTCAACTTAACGTGCCGAGAACACCACTGCTACCCTCCCCAGAGCCAAGCATAACATATGAGTGGAAAGTAGAGTGCAGTAATCCGTAGAATCGCTGTGCACGACGCAAAAGTCAAATCTGCCCTATCCTAACGCAACCAAACCTAACATATCAAAGCGTAGACTAATTGAACCTAAGGTGGCAAGACTGTTGTTGGCCGCCACAGGCAAAGCTTAATATAGTAGAACCCAATAGAGTGCAGAAATCCACCGAGTATCAGTGTTTAGCAGGAAAGTCGCAGCTAACTTTACCGAACCTAGCGCAACCTAACCTAGCCAAACGTGACATACCACAAACCAACGTGACGATACCACTATTGCTGGCCTCACCAGAGCCACGCAGAACTTACTACAGCATCGTAGAGAGCAGGAAGCCACGGAACAGCAGTGTATAGCACAAAAGTCGAAGGCTTTCAGCCCTACCCTAACCAAACGTAACGTAACCAAACGTAACCCAACTCAACATAACATAGCCTCCCACCAATAACGTAACCAAACATGACATAGCGCAGCCTAACATGCCGAGGCCGCAAATGCTGCCTCCTCAGAACCAAGCAGGGCGTATTTGAGCAATCTGGAGCGCAGAAAGCTGCCGCATTGCAGTGAACTGCACAAAAGGCAAAGTTATCCAAACCTCACCTGATCTAACGCAAACGAACCAAACCAGCTAGGATCACTACTGGTGGCCTCCACACAGCCGAGCAGGTCATACTAGAGCACAGTAGGGCGCATAACGTCGTGGAATATCAGTATATAGCACAAGAGTCAAAGCTACCCTGCCCCAACCTAGCCAAACGTAACGTAACCGAGCATAACGTAACAGAGCCTAACGTGACGAGACCGCAATTACAGTCCTCCCCAGAGCCAAGCAGTGTGTGTTGGAGCAATCTTGAGCGCTGAAAGCTGACGCATTTCAGTGAAAAGCACAAAAGTCACAGTTACACAAACCTCATCTGATCCAACGTAAACTAACCAAACGAGCTGGGACAACTACTGCTGGCCACCCCTGAGCCGTGCAGAATATACTGTAGCACAGTAGAGCGCAGAAGTCCGCGGAATAACAGTCTACTACATAAAAGTCAAAGCTATCCTGTCCCTAGCTAGCCAACTGTAACATAACCAAACGTAACCAAACTCAATCTAACGAGCCGCGACCAACATTGCTCACATTCTCGGTGCCAAGCAGATCACATTAGAGCAAGGTGGAGCGCAGGGATCCTCTAAATAACGGTGTATAGCGCAAAAGTAAAAGCTATCCTGCCCTAACCTAACCAAACGTAACATAGCAAGCGTAACCTCTTCATCCAAACGCGGCCAGAGCTCAGTTGCTGTCCTCCACAGAGCCAAGGAGAGCGTATTGGGGCGCAGTGAAACGCAGAGATCCACGGAATAGCAGTGCCCAGAGCAAGAGCCGAAGCTACCCTGTCATAACCTAACCAAACGTAACGTAATCAAACGTAACATGAATCAACCAAACGCGCGTGTCCACTATAGCGATCCTCCACAGATTCAAACGGA
The DNA here is from genome assembly GCF_001483705.2 of Eufriesea mexicana. Lineage (NCBI taxonomy): Eukaryota > Metazoa > Arthropoda > Insecta > Hymenoptera > Apidae > Eufriesea > Eufriesea mexicana. The sequence goes on along the minus strand of NW_016914110.1, from coordinate 12,437 downwards.
GAATATTAGAGCAACGTAGAGCGCAGAAGACCACCGAATCGCAGTGTACAGCACAACAGTCAAAGCGAATCTATTCTAACCTATCCGAACGTAACGTAATCGAACTTAACCCGACTTAGACTAACGTGCCGAGGACACTAATGCTGTAACGTCAGAGCCAAGCAGAATGTACTTGAGAGCAGTAGAGCGCTGCAATCCGCAGCATCGCAGAGTATAGCACAAAGGACGAAGCTACCCAATCTTAGCGTATCAAATCGTCACAAAGTCGAAAGGAACATAACGAAGGCCAACACGCTGAGACAACGGCTGTTGGCCGCCACATGGCCAAGCAGAATATAGAAGAGCCAAGCAGAGCGCGAAGAGCCGCCGTATATCATTGTGTAGCCAGAAAGTCGTAGCCAACCTTACCGAGCATAACATTTTATCTCCTGACCAAACGTAACATATCGCAAGCTGACGTGCCGAGACCACGGTTGCTGGCTTCCCAGAGCCAAGCAGAAAATATTAGGGAACAGCATAGGGCAGAAATCCACCCATTAGCTGCGTATAGCAAAAAGTCAAAGCTATCCTGCCCTAACAAATCCAAGCGTAACGTAGCCAACCGTAATATATCTCAACCTGACGTGCCGAGACCACTATAGCTGGCCCCCGCGGAGACAAGCAGTGCGTATTAGAGCAATATGGAGCGCAGAAATTCACCGAACAGCAGTGTAAAGCCTATAAGTCGAAGCTACGCTCTCCAAACGAGACAAAACCTAATATGACCAAACGTAACATAATTCAACTTAACGTGGCGAGGCCACTATTGCTGGCACTGCCAGAGCCAAGCACAATATACCAGGGAACATTAGGGCGCAGAAATCCTCTGCATTGCAGTGTATAGTACAAAAGCCAAATATGTCCAGACCTACCTTACCTAACCTAAGCTAACCAAACGTAGCCCAACCCAACGTAACGTACCGAGATCAGTACTTCTTTCCTAGCCTAACCGAACGGAACATAGCAAACGTAACCTAATTCAACCTAACGTGGCGAGAACACAGTTGCTGGCCTCCACAGAACCAAACAGAACATATTAGATCGCAATGGAACGCAGAGATCCACCGAATAGCAGTGTATAGCACAATAATAGAAGCCATCCTACCTTGACATAGCTAACCGTCAAATGACGAAACGTAACATAGCACAACCCGACGTGCCGCGACCACTACTGCTGGCATCCACAGGCCAAAGCAGAATATATCAGCGCAAAGTGTTGCGCAGGAATCCGCAGAGTAGCAACGTACACTACGAAATTCGTAGTTAGCCTGATCGAACGTATCAGTACCTAACCAAACGAAACGTAAAATGACTAAACCTAACGTGCAGAGACCACTACTGCAGGCCTTCCCGGAGGCAAGCAGTTCATACTAGGGCAGTGTAGATCGCAGAAGTCCACCGAACAGCAGTGTGTAGCACAAGTGTCAGAACTACCATAACCTAGCGTAACCAATCGCCACATAACCAAACGTAATATAAAACAACCCAACGTGCCGCGACCACTATTGCTGTCCTCCACAGTGCCAAAAGGAATGTATTAGAGCACAGTGCTGAGCAAAAATCTTCCGAATAGCCGTGTAAACTTGGAAAGTCGGAGCTACCCTAATCGAACCAAGCAAAACCTAATCCAACGGATCGTAACCTAACAAAGCCTAACGCTCAGAGGCGAATATTGCTGGCCTCCACAGAGACAAGCAGAAAACATTTGGGTACACCGAGGCGCAGAGGTCCACCGTATAGCAGTGCGTAACGCAAGAGCCAAGGATACCTTTTCCTAATCTAACCAGACGTAACTCAGCCAAACGTACCCTAACCCAACATAACGTGTCGTGGCGTCTATTGCTGCCCTTCTCGTCCCCATGCAAAACGTATTAGAGGAGGGTAGGGCGCAGAAATCCATGCAATAGCGGTGTATAGCATAAAAGTCGAAGTTACCCTACCCTAACCTAATCAAACGTTACACAAACAGACATATGCTAATTCAAAATGACGTTGCGAGGGCACCGTTGATGGCCTCCGCCGAGCCAAGAAGAAAATATTAGAGCGCAGCAGAACGCAGAAGTCCATCCAAGAGCAGTGTATAGTGCAAGATTCAAAGCTACCTGTCCTACCCTGACCAACTGCAACATAAGCAACAGTAACCTACCACAATCTAACGTGCCGCGAACACTTCTGCTGGACTCCCCGGAGTCAAGTTCTTCATATTAGAACAATGTAGGCCGCAGAAATCCACCGTATAGCAGTGTATAGCACGAAAGTCAAAGTCATTTTTTCATAACCTAACCAAGCGTACATAACAAACGAAGCATAATACAACCTAGCCTGGTGGGAACACAGTTACTGGCCTCCACGGAGCCAAGTGGAGTATATGAGAGCACAGTAGAACGCAGAAGTCAACCGAATAGCAGAGTATAGCACAACAGTCAGAGCTACCGTACCCTAACATAATCAACCGTCATATAACCGAACGTAACCTAACTATACACAACGTATCGCGTCCACCATTACTGGCCTCACAGAGCCGAGCAGAACATATTATAGGAGAGTAGAGCACAGAAATTCCTTGAATGGCAGTGTATAAGAGAACACTCAAAGCCATCAGAACCTAACCTAAACCAATGTTACCTAACCAAATGTAGTCTAACTAAACATAACGTGCCGCTTCCACTATATCTGTCCTCCCCAGAGCCAGACAGAATACGGTGGAGCACAGTAGAGCACAGAAGTCCACCGTACAACAGTGTATAGCACAAAAGTCAAAGCTATCCTCTCCTAACCTAACGAAACGTAAGGAAGCCGAACGTAACATAACTCAACATAACGTGACGTGAGTTCTGCTGCTAAATTCTCCTGGGACATGCGGACAACATTACAGGAGAGTAGAGCGCAGGAATCCAAAGAATAGCAGCGTATAGCACAAAAGTCGAATCTACCCTACCTTAGCATTACCAGTATTTACATAACCAAACGTAACGCAACAGAAGCCAACGTGCCGAGAACACGGTTGTTGGCCGCCCCAGGGCCAAGCAGAATATAGTAGAGCAAACCAAAGCCCAGAAAGCTACAGAGCATCATTTTACAGCACTAAAGACAAAGCTAACCTTACCAAACCTAACATAATCTCTCCTAACCAAACGTAACCTATTTGAACCTAACGTGCCGGGAGCACTATTGGCGACCTCGGCAGCATCAAGCAGAGCGTATTAGAGGAATATAGTGCGAAAAAATTCACCGAATAGCGGTGTACAGCATAAAA
>NW_016914110.1:3217-5444 GCF_001483705.2 Eufriesea mexicana | reverse complement strand
TCCCCGCAGTGATGACACCGCGTGTCACGTTCCCGCCCGATAGGACACAGGTACTACCCGAAGCACCCGTGCCCGGTTAGCACCTGTGTCAGGCGGAATGTGTGCCGGCTGCCGCTGCGCCCCCATGCATCCAACACGGAGACCACAGCCACGATCGCCCGGTGCCGCCGGCTACTCGGCTTCCTCGGCAGGTGCAGGTCCTGCGACGCCCGCGAGTGGTTCAGGTTGGCCTGGAGCACCATGGTCGACGTGAATGTTAGGCCGTGCCCATAGCCACCTCCAGGCCCCCCTTCCTTTGAGCCGGCTGCGGGCCCGATGCTCCGCCGGTCGGCGGGGCCTTCGCGGTAGCGTTCGCGGAGACGGTATTCGCGGACGCAGCTCGCGAATTGGCGCTCGCTGGCAACGAGGCGGACACGGCGGCTGCAGGCGCCTGCAGGCGCCTGGCGAGCCGCGTAGTTTGCCTTTGGCGGGCAGCACGCCTTGCTGCCCAGCCGGTGGAACCCTAACCAATCCTAACCTAACCTGACCTAACCGAACGTAACATATCCCAACCTAACGTGCCACGGCCACTATTGCTTTTATCTCGCCAGTCGAGCTGGGTATAGTAGTGCTATGTAGAGCACAGAGATCCTCCGAATAACAGTGTACAGCACAAAAGTCACAGCTACCCTAGCATGACACACACAAATATAATATAACCAAACGCTACCTAACCTAACCTAACGTGCCGAGACCAATGTCGCTGTCCTAGACAGAGCCAAACAGTATACACAAGAGCACAGTAGAGCGCAGACAGCCATTAAATAGCAGTGTATCACACAATAGTCGGAGATATCCTAACAAAACGTACCCCAACGTAACATAACCAGACGTGACCTAAGTCATCATATCGTGCCACGACAACAATTGCTGGCCTCCCTGAAGTCGAGCATGATATAGTAGATCTATGTAGAGCGCAGTTTCACACCGAATAACATTGGACGACGCGAAAGGCAAACCTACCCAAACCCATCCCAAACAAACGTAACCTCGGCAAACGTAGTCTGACTGAGCCTAACGTGCCGCCACCACTCAGTGCGGCCCTCCACAGAGCCAAGAAGAACATATTAGAGGAGAGTAGGGCTCAGAAATCCATAGGACCTCCGTGTACAGCAGAAAAGTGAAAGATATCCAAACGTAACCCAAACTAACTTAACTTAACCTATCGCAGCAAGACTCAACGTAACGTACCTCGACCTCAATTGCTGGCCTCCCCAGGGACCAGCAGATTAGAGTAGAGCACAGTGGAGGGCAGGAATCCGCCGCATAACTGTCTATAGCATGATAGTCAAGGCTACACTAAATAAACATAACCCAACCTGACCTAACCAAACGTAACCTAACTCAACCTAACCGCACGTAACATAACTCAGCCAAACGTGCCACGACCGCTACTGGTGGCCTGCCCGGAGACAAGCAGATGCTAGTAGCGCAGTACAAGGCGCAGATAACGACCGAGTGGCGGTGTAAGGGACAAAGGCAAATCCATACCTACAAAACTTAACCAAACCGGATCTAACCAAACGTAAATTATCACAACCAATGTGCAAGGACCGCCATTGCTGGCCACCCCACAGGCTAGCAGGGGCTAGTAGAGCGATGCGGAGCGCAGATATCGACCGAATAGCAGTTTATAGCACAGAAGTCACTGCTACCTTAACCAAACCTAATCTAAGCTAGCCAGGCCAAACTTAATATATCTCAAACAAACGCGCCGAAACCACTATTCCTGGCCTTCCCAAAGCCAAGCAGAATACTTTAGGCCACAGTGGAGTGCAGAAATCGACCGTATAGAAGTGCATGGCACGAAAGTCGAAGCTATCCCATCCTAACACGACCAAACGTGACGGAAACGAACGTAACATAACTCAGCCTATCGGGTTGAGTCATGTTACGTTTGGTTGTGTTACGCTTGGTTATGTGATGCCAGGGTAGCTTTGACTTTTCTGCTGTTCACTGCTATTCGGTGGAATTCTGCGCCCTACTGTGACCCAGTATTCCCTGCTTTGCTCTAGGAATTCCAGAAATAGTGGGCACGGCGCCTTATGATGAGATAGGTTACGTTTGGTAAGGATATGTTTGTTTGGGTTAGGTTGAGATACCTTTGAATTTCGTGATATGCAATGACATTCTATTGACGTCAGCGCTCTGCTCTCCTCTAATATGCCCTGGTTGGCCAGCAACAATT
>NW_016914110.1:0-1934 GCF_001483705.2 Eufriesea mexicana | reverse complement strand
TTAGATGGATTTCTGCGCTCTACTGTGCACTAGTACATGCCGCTTCGCCGTGAGGAGGCCAGGAGTGTTGGTCGCGGCACGTAAGTCTGAGCTACGTTGCATTTGGTTATGTTACGTTTGGTTAGGTTAGGATAGGGTAGCTTACACTTTTGTGCTATACACTGCTATTCGGTTGATTTCTGCGCTCTACATTGCTCTACTATGCTCTGCCTCGCTCTCGGGATGCCAGCAATGATGGTCGCGGCACGTTTGTTTGTGTCACATTACGTTCGGTTTGGCTAGGATACGTTGTGGTGGATAAGGATTGCTTCGACTTTTGTGCTACGTCCTGCTATTCTATGGACTTCTGCGCTCCTCCGTGCGCTATCGCACTCCGCTTATCTCTGTGGACGTCAGGTATAGTGCTCCCGGCACGTTGTGTTTAGTTATGTTACGTCTGTCTTGGTTAGGTTTGGTTAGGCTTGGTTAGAGTAGCTTTGACTTTTGTGCCTTGCACATCAGTGTGGCGCATTTCTGCGCTCTCCTGTCTTCCAGTATATTTTGATTTGCTCTGGGGATCAGCAATAATGGTCTCGGCACTGCAAGTTGGGTTAGGTTACGTTTGGCTGTGTTATGTTTGTTTAGGTTCGGAGATGGTAGTTTTGAACTTTCTGCTTTACACAGCTGTTGGGCGGATCTCTGCGCTCTGCTGTGATCTAATATTCCCTGCTGTGCTCTGGGAATGCTCGAAATAGTGGCCGCGTCGCGTAATGTCGTGTTAGGTTACGTCCGGTTTGGTTAGGTTTGTTTGGGTTGGAATGGGATATTTTTGTCTTTCGTACAATACATTGCCGTTCTATAGACCTCTGCGTTCTACTCTCATCTAATGTGCCCCCCTTGGCGATGGGGATGCAGCAATTCCTGGCTAGACCCGTTAGGTTGGGATTGGTTACGTTTGGTAGCGTTTGGTTAGGCCACGTTATGATAGGATATCATTACTATTACGCAGTGTACTACAATGCGGCTGATCTGCGGTCTACTGTGCTCTGGTATGTTCTGCTTGGCTCTATGGAGGCCAGGAATTGTGGTCTCGGCACGAAAGGTTGAGTTACGTTTTGCACGGCTTGGCTAGGTTCAGATAGGTTTGGTCAGTATAGCTTTGTCTGTTTGCTGTAGACTGCTTTTCTGTCGATGTCTGCGCATTGCGTTGCTCTACTGGCATCCGCCTGTCTCTGGGGAGACCAGCAACTGCGTTTGTGGCAGGTTTGTTTGGGCTATGGTACGCTTGACCAGGCTGCGTTAGGTTAAGTTTGGTTAGGATGGCTTTGACCGATGTGCTGTACACTGCTATTCGGTGGATTTCTGCGCTCTGCTTTGCTCATGTTTATTCTGCTTGGCCATCGGGATGCCTGCGGTATTGGTCTCAGCACGATAGTCTGACTTAGGTTGCTTTTGGTTGTGTTACGTTCGATTTGGTTAGGACAGTGTAGCTTTACTTTTGTGCTATACATTGCAATTCGGTGGATTTCTGCGCTATGAATAGTTCCACTAGACTCTGCTCGACACCCGGGAGGCCAGCAGTAGTGGTCGTGGCACAATATGTTGAGCTGCATTTCATTTGGTTGGGTTGGGTTACGTAGTGTTAGGATAGGGTAGTTTCGACTTTCGTGCTACACACTGCTATCCTATGGACTTCTGTGCTCTCCAGTGCGCCATCACAATCTGCTTGTCTCTGTGGATGCCAGGAGTAGTGCTCTCGGCACGTTAGGCTGAATTGTGTTACGTTCGGTTAGGTAGGGCTTTGTTAGGTTTTGGTTAGGTTAGCTTTGACTCTTGAGGCGTACACCGCTATTCGGAGTATTTCAGCTGTCGTGAGGCCAGCAGTAGTGGTTGTGGTACGTCAGGTTTGTAAGGTTACGTCCGCTTATGCTACGTTTTGTTAGGTTAGTGGAGGG
>NW_016914109.1:0-546 GCF_001483705.2 Eufriesea mexicana | reverse complement strand
CTTTCTTGGATAAATATGGAGGAAAGATTGAATTGGTGTGCTATAGCCATTGAAGTGCTATAGAATCTGTCTGGAAAATTCAATTTTATTGACATTTTCGGCTATTATCGTGGTGAGCTTACTTTCTTGCACAAATAAGGAGGAAGGATACTATTGGCACGCTATAGCCATTGCAGTGTTATAGAATCTGGCATGAAAATCCAATTTTATTGATATTTTCGACTAATATCGGGGTGTGCCAACCCTCCTGCGTAAATAAGGAGGAAAGATTCTATTGCCGTGCTTTAGCTATTGCAATGCTATAGAATCTGGCTCGAAAACACTACTTCATTGACATTTTCGACTAATATCGGGGTGTGCCAACCCTCCTGCGTAAATAAGGAGGAAAGATTCTATTGCCGTGCTTTAGCTATTGCAATGCTATAGAATCTGGCTCGAAAACACTACTTCATTGACATTTTCGACTAATATCGGGGTGTGCCAACCCTCCTGCGTAAATAAGGAGGAAAGATTCTATTGCCGTGCTTTAGCTATTGCAATGCTATA
>NW_016914108.1:0-264 GCF_001483705.2 Eufriesea mexicana | reverse complement strand
CGAAAATGTCAATAGAATTGAACTTTCCAGGCATATTCTACAGCATTGCAATGGCTATAGCACTCCAGAAGGATCTTTCCTCCTTACTTATGCATGGAAGTTGGCTCAGCACGCTATTAGTCGAAAATATCAATAAAATTGTACTTTCCAGCCCGATTCAGCAGCATTGCAATGCCTGTAGCAGGCCAAAAGTATCTTTCCTCCTTACTTATGCAGGGAAGTTGGCTCACCACACTATTAGTCCAAAATGTCAATAAAATTGAA
>NW_016914107.1:275-528 GCF_001483705.2 Eufriesea mexicana | reverse complement strand
GAAATAGCGGTCGTGGCACGTTATGTACAGTCAGGTTATGTTCGGTTAGTTCGGGTTGGGTTATGTTTGGCTAAGATAGCTTTGACTTTCGTGCTGTCACAGTAATTGTGTGAATTCCTGCCACCTGCAGTGCCCTAATATGCCCTGCCTTGCTCTGGGGAGGCCAGAAATAGTAGTCGTCGCGCGTCAGGTGTACTTACGTTACGTTTGGTTAGGTTACGGAAGCATAGGTTAGGTTTGGATATCTTTGACC
>NW_016914107.1:0-238 GCF_001483705.2 Eufriesea mexicana | reverse complement strand
CACTCTCCACTAATACCATCTACTTGGAGATGGGGAGGCCAGCAATAGTGGTCTAGAGAAGTTATGCTATGCTAAGTTACGTTTGGATATGTTGCGCTTGGTAAGGACAGTGTAGAGTCACACAGTCTCCACTCGGTGGAGAGTACCTTGGGATACTCAAATTCACCGCAGTCTCTATTTTCTATTCGATTCTCAATAACGTGTAACTCTCGCAATCACAACTCTCGGTCTCAACTCT
>NW_016914106.1:695-1895 GCF_001483705.2 Eufriesea mexicana | reverse complement strand
TGCGGTGAGCAAACCTTCCTGCATAAATAAGGTGGGAAGATACTATTGGTTTGCTATAGCCATAGCATTGCAATAGAATCTGCCAAAAAAGTTCAATTCTATTGACATTTTCGACTAATATCTTGTTGAGCATTCTTTTCTGCACAAATAGGTACGAAAGATTTCATTCGTTTGCTATAGCCATTGCATTGCAATAGAATCTGCCTGAAAAGTTCAGTTCAATTGACATTTTCGACTAATATTGAGGTGAGCGGAATTTCTGCGAGAACAACGACGAAAGGCTCTATTGGTTTGCTATAGCCATAGCATTGCAATAGAATCTGCCAAAAAAGTTCAATTCTATTGACATTTTCGACTAATATTGAGGTGAGCGGAATTTCTGCGAGAACAACGACGAAAGGCTCTATTGGTTTGCTATAGCCATAGCATTGCAATAGAATCTGCCAAAAAAGTTCAATTCTATTGACATTTTCGACTAATATCTTGTTGAGCATTCTTTTCTGCACAAATAGGTACGAAAGATTTCATTCGTTTGCTATAGCCATTGCATTGCAATAGAATCTGACCGAAAAGTTCATCTCTATTAACATTTTCGACAAATATCATGGTGAGCAAGATTTTCTGCATACATAAGGAGAAGATATCGTATCGGTTTGCTATATCCCTTGCTTTGCAACAGAATCTTACTGAAAAGTTCAATTTTATTGACATTTCCGTCTAATATTGCGGTGAGCAAACCTTTCCGCCTAAATAAGGTGGAAGGAATCTATTGGTTTGCTATAGCCATTGCATTGCAATAGAATGTGACTGTAAGTTCAATTCTATTAACATTTTCGACACAGAGCGAGTTGAGCAGAGTTTTCTGCGTAAATAACGTGGTGAGATTCTATTGGGCTGCTATAGCCATTGCATTGCTGTAGAATTTGTCTGAAAGGTTCAATTTTATTGACATTTTCGACTAGTATCTCGTTGAGGAAACATTTCTGCACAAATATGGGGGGAAGATTCCATTGGTTTGTTGTAGCCATTGAATTGCAATATAATCTGACCGAAAAGTCCAATTTCATTAACATTTTCGTGCAATATTGTGGTGAGCAAGCCTTTCTGCGTAAATAAGAAGGAAAGATTCTTGTGGTTTGCTGTAGCCATTGCATTGCAATAGAATCTGACCGAAAAGTACAGCTCTATTTACATTTTCGG
>NW_016914106.1:0-681 GCF_001483705.2 Eufriesea mexicana | reverse complement strand
AGTGAGGTCAGCAGGCTTTTCTGTGTAAATAACGGGGTAAGATTCTATTGCATTGCTATAGCCACTGCAATGCAATAGAATCTGGCCGAAAAGTTCAATTTTATTGACATTTTCGTCTAATATTTTTGTGAGCAAAACTTTCTGTGTATATAAGGAGGAAAGAATCTATTGGTTTGCTACAGCCATTGCTTTGCAATAGAATCTGACCGAAAAGTTGAAATTCATTGACAATCTCGTCTAATACCGCTGTGAGCAAATTTTTCTGAATAAGTACAATGGAAAAATTGTATTGGCTTGCTATAGCCATAGCATGGCAGTAGAATCTGACTGAAAAGATCTATTCTTTTGACATTTTCGACTAATGTCGTAGTGAGAAAGCTTTTCTCCATAAATCAGGAGGAAAGATCCTGTTGGTTTGTTACAGCCATTGCATTGCAACAGAATCTGTTAGAAAAGATCAATTCTATTGATATTTTCGACTAATATCGCCGTGAGCAAGATTTTCTGCATAAATAAGGAGGAGCGATCTCATTGATTTGCTATAGCCTTTGCATTACAATAGAAACTAACTGAAAAGTTCAATTTTATTGACATTTTCATCTAATATTGCGGCGAGCTAACCTTTCTGCGTAAATAAGGTGGAAAGATACTATTGGTTTGCTATAGCCATTGCACTGCAAT
>NW_016914105.1:0-2524 GCF_001483705.2 Eufriesea mexicana | reverse complement strand
CTAAGTTAGCTTATGTTCGTTTGTATTACGTTTGGATAAGTTAGGACTGGGTTGGGTTGACTTTTGTGCTATGGACTTGTATTCGGCGGATTTCTTCGGTCTACATAGCTCTATTATTCTCTTTCACGCTCTGGGGATGCCAGTAATAGTGGTCCCGGCCAGTCAGGCTCGGTCTGTCTTTGTTCGATTTGGTTGGGTTAGGCTAGGATAGGAGGCGATATTTCTGACTTCCGTGCTGCACGCTGCTGTCTGGTGGTTTTCTGCGCCATACTGTGCTCTAGTACATCCTGCTTGGCTCTGCGGAGGATAGCAAGAGTGGTCTCAGCACGACAGGTTTAGTTGAGCTACGTTCGGTTACGTTACGTGTGGCTATGTTAGGATAGGGTAGCTTAGACTATTGTGCTATGCACTGCGATTCTGCTGACTTCTGCGCTCTACACCCTTCTAGTATGTTCTGCTTGGCACTGGTGGGGGCAGAAATGGTGGTCTCGTGACGTTAGGCTACGTTTTGTGACGTTACGTTTGGCCTGGTTAAAAGAGGATAACATTGACGTTTGTCCTATACACTGCTATTCGGTGGGTTTCTGCACACTACTCTGCTCCAATATGTAGGACTTGCCTCTTCGGAGGCAGCAATGGTGGTCTCGGCACGTCGGGATGAGTTAGGTTACGTTTTGTTACGTTAGGCTTTGCAGGTTGGGATAGGACAGCTATGGCAATCTGTTTATACACTGCTGTTCGGAGGTTTTCTGCTCTCTTCGTTGCTCAACTATACTCTACTTGAATCTGGGGGGGGGCAGCAATGGCTGTCGTTGCACGATAGGTTGAGTTACGTTACGTTTGGCTTGGCTAGGCTACGTTAGGTTACGTCGGATTAGTTCGGGACAGCATTGACGTCGGGGCTTGACACTGCTATTCTATGGACTTCTGCGCTCTACATTGCGCTATCACACTCTGCTTTTTTTCGGGGTCGCCGGCAATAGTAGTCTCGGCACGTTAGGTTCATTTAAGCTATGTTTGGTCAGGTTGAGTTATTCTGTGCTATGTTTGGGTAGCCCTGACTTACGTGGTGTGGACTGCTTTTGGCGGATTTCCGCGCTGCACTGTGTTCCAGTATGTTCTGCTTGCCACTGGGATGGGCAGCAATAGCGGTCTCGGCTCGATAGTTTGCGTTATGTTGCGTCTGATTATATTACGTTTAGATGGGTTAGGAAAGGGTAGGTTTGACTCTTGTGCTATAAACTGCTATTCGGTGGATTCCTGTGCTCTACTGTTCTCTAGTCTGTTCTGCGGGGCTCTGGGGAAAGCAGTAATTGTTGTCTCGGTACGTTAGGTGGCGTTATGATGCGTTTGGTAATTCTAAGATTGTTTGGGTTAGGATACGGTAGCTATGTCTTTTGTGCTATACTCCGCTGTTCGGAGGATTTGTACTCCCTACATTGCTCTAGAGTACGCTGCTCGACTCCGGGGTAACCATTAATTGTATTCTCGTCACGTATGTTTGAGTTAGGCAACGTTTCGTTAGGTTATGTTAGTTTTGGGTGCGGTTTGGATTGCTTTGACTGTCGTGGTATAGACTGTTTTTCGGCGGGTTTCTGCGCTCCTCTATGCTCTAGTATCCTTTGTCTGGTCATGGGGCGGCCAGCAATAGTGGAATCGGCAAGTTAGGTTGGAATATATCACGTTCGGTTGTGCTTCGTTTGGTAATGTTAGGATGGGGTAGCTTTGACTTTTATGCCACACACCGATTTTCGGTGGACTTCGGCGCTCTACATTGCTCTAATATGACCTGCATGTCTCTGTAGTGTCCAGCAATACTATCCTCGGCACGTTATGTTTATGTATGTTACGCTTGGCTTAGCTAGGTTTGTAGAGATTAAGTTAGGATATCTTTGACTTCTTTGCCACTCACAGCTTTGAGGTGGGTTACAGCGCTCTACTGTGCTCTAGCATGTTCTGCTTGGCTTTGGAGGGGCCAGCAATTATGATCTCAGCACGCTAGCTTCAGTTAGGTTACGTTTTGCTTGTCTAGGTTAGTATATGTTTGGACAGGTTAACTTTAACTTTTGCGCCGTGCACGACTATTCGGTGGATTTCTGCGCTCTACATTGCTCTACTATACTTTGCACTATACTGGAGAGGCCAGAAATAATGGCCTCTGGGCGTTATCTTGAGTTAAGCTACGTTTGGTCAGTCTATGCTTATTTTGGTTTAGCGTGGATAGCTTTGACTTTTATACTTTACACTGCTATACGCTTAATTTCTGCGCTCCAGATTGCTCTACTATACTCTGCTCGACTCGCGGAATCCGAACAAAGGTGGTATGACTCGTAAGGTTGTGTTAGGTTACGTTTGCGCATGTTAGGTTAGGTTATGTTTGGTTTGTGTAGCTTTGACTGTCGTGCTACGCGCAGGTATTCGGTGGATTACTGCCCTCTACTTTGCTCTACTCTAGTCAGATAGACCCTGTTGAGGAAGGAAATAGTGGTCGCGGCACGTCACGTTTAGTTTGGCCACGTTAGGA
>NW_016914104.1:0-15710 GCF_001483705.2 Eufriesea mexicana | reverse complement strand
TATTCTGGAAAATGAAGAGATTATTCTATTCAAAGCACCTAAGCAAAAGTACAAAGATTCTCTACTGTCAAACATTGGTCAAGCCCATAATAACATATGGCTGCCCGATATGGTACAATATATCGGCATCCTTGATGGCAAAAATTAGAATCTTTGAAGAAAATGCTCAATAGCATGTCTCGGTACGTATAGAACGGAAAGTTCAAGCTACAAAAAATTTGTCAGAAATAAAAAAATATACGACCTAGCAAACATCCCTCGCATCGACTGCCACATTTTAAAATTGATTAGAAATCACTTTGCACATTCCTCCAAAATCTTTGAAAATAGCCTCATCTTTGGTGCCTTATATCCGAATGCTATGTGCTTCTAATCAACGTTGAAAACTGGATACATCCCACCGGAAGCATTTTTATACCTAGACGCAAATAATTGCCTGCAAGATAATAACAACGTACCAATTATATACCACGTCAACAGAAAAACACACAATAAAACCATTCTGTATAAAGCTAACTTAAACGGACAATTTGCAGGCCCGATTTGGAGGTTTGATAAATCCATCTCCAAAAGAGACATAAGCAGATAACCATAGAAAAGATGTAAAAAGGTACTGGTGGTATCCAAAAGTCTAATATAATAAATAGATTTTAGGCAAATGTCTGAACGTATAACACTTTGCATACTGTATATACTGTATATATTGTAAATATCGTAAATATTGTAAATTTTGTAGATGTTAACCGACATCCCCGACCCTTTTCCTTTTCCTTCTCCCCATTCCATGTTAAACCAAATGAAAAGAAAATGTATTATCTAGTTTTGCTAGCCTTTTCTTGGATAAAACAAATTACCATGCAACCGCTCAAGAAAAGCTTCCTCGTTGTAACAATCTTAGAATTTAAATATAAAGAAAATGATATAAAACGTAGACATAAGTAAAATTATATGACTATGTGCGTCAACAAAAAGGACCTTTTAGTCTTAAGATCAAAACGCATAGCAATTGATATTCCTTCGTTGACTGGGAATCTCACAACTAATTGTAATTGTGTCTTATTGCATTTAATAAACGATTTAAGAAACAAAAAAAAAAGCACTGGCTCTCGTCCGATCACCAAAGTTATGCTTCTTTGAGCGCGGATAGTACTTAGATGGGGTGACGCTTGGGAACTCCGAGTGTTGTTAGCATCCTTCTTCTTTTTTCATTTGCCTTTCTCCTTTCCTAATTTCTCATATTCAATTTGTCGATGGCATATAAAATACAGTTAAAACAAGACTGCATTAACTCTGGTAATAATTATTGGAACAACAAAATAAAAAATCTATCTACTAACGACACTGCAATTCTAATCGGTATGACTACACAAACATTTAAAAAATAATTTTGCAACTTTCCTCAATTTATTAGTGTACCAGGTAGATTTCATTGTATCATTCACTCCTCAATTGTAATAAAGATTTATAAAAGAGGACGATAGTTTCATGTATTTTGTCTAAAATGTATTACTTCGACTATCGGATTTGTGTCGGATGGCGTGTAAGATGGTTGTTGCATGCTCGATACTCTTCACCGAAGAAGGTGAAGATGAGCAGTACAATCAACGATGGGAAGAGGGACTGCAGCTGCTCCGTCGTCGACAAGATCTCTTCAGTTCGGAAATGCACGACCATGCGCCTCAATGGTTTAACAGGTGCGCGAATCATTTGGTTAGGGTCTTGGGTGGATGTGCTGGAGATTGTGCATTTCCAGGAGTCGATAGAACTATGGAAGGCCCTTTTAATTGCGGCTCTGGTTTAAGGGAATCTTTGAGGATTTGGATTAAAGTATCGTTGCGACGCGAGTAATTTTGTATTTTCGTTAGGTTGTGAATCTGTGTGATTATGTAACTTTTATGTTCGCGAAGATGGATAATTTCTGCCGTGGAGTATCTGTCGATAGAGTGGAAGTTATAGCAGATAAGGGGATATGCAACCTCTATTGCCTCGGATATGTATGATTGTATCTGTACAAGGTGATTAACAATTTCATCGGTATATCGGGTATATCGAGGTGATTATCTCTGGATAAGGATTTTTTAAATTTGTATTATAAATGTATCCAATGGAGTACGATGTAAGCGGTGTGCTTTGGATCGCGGTCTTGTTGGAAATAGAAATTCCGCGGGAGATTTAATTTTTCCGCACTTTTGAATAAATTTTCTTTTAATATATTTAAATATGCGTATTTGTCCATAATATCATTTATAAAAATTAATTCGCCAACCACAGATGCTGCCATAGAACCCAACACCATAACTCCACCAGCTCCATGT
Organism: Eufriesea mexicana; assembly: GCF_001483705.2. Classification (NCBI taxonomy): domain Eukaryota; kingdom Metazoa; phylum Arthropoda; class Insecta; order Hymenoptera; family Apidae; genus Eufriesea; species Eufriesea mexicana. The sequence goes on along the minus strand of NW_016914104.1, from coordinate 13,395 downwards.
TTTACATACGATTGTCAATTTCCTAGATCCAATTCGGTATTTGGCCTTCTCCAGTTTGGCTTTCTCCAAACTAATATTCTACCATCTGATTTAAATATGTTAAATTTGCTTTCGTCTGAAAACAGTATGTCGCTCCAAAATGTTGAATCCTTCGTTATAAATTCTTTGGCAAATTCAGCCCTCGTCTTTCGATTTTTTCCCGATATGTATGGCTTTCTTCGCGCAACACACGCAGAATATCCAGCAGTTTTTAATACCCTTCGCGCAGTTTTCTAACTTACTTCTTTTTGACACTCTTTATTTAATATCATTCTGAGTTCCGAAGAGTTTAATTTAGAATTTTTCTTCACTTCTTTTACAATTTTATGCTTTTCTCTAACAGAAAACTTGGAAGGACGACCACATCGATTTGCACTATCAAAATCTGATTGATTTATACATCGTTTTATAATGCTTCTAATAGTGAAACGACTTTTGTTAACAATTAGTGATATTTCGCTGTAAGATTTTCGCATTTTATACAAATTTAGTATTATTTCTTTCTCTTCATTTGTCGTTTCTTTCGCCTTTCTTGACATTATTACTTTTTCTTACTTTCTCTGTTGCTAAACGACTGAAGTTTAGGGTGATTGTTGTTAAAAATGACTAATCGCTGTGTCACCTAACTAGATTTTAAAATGTCGATCGGAAATTTTTCAAACAAATGCAGATATACTACATTTAGCATCGTGTGTCAATACTTTTGTCCACCGATAAAATGTTCGATAAATCCATTTTTCTCATTGTTTCGTGAATCAATGTATTTATATTATTGCTTCTACTATGTAATAAACTAGAATAGATAATAAAGGAAGTTGTCAAAAAGTTTTTCCTTCAAATCAATTTGTTTAGTAGTTATAAACACTTGTACCACAACAACCATTCTATGCCAATACTTTTGTTCAGCACTGTATGTAAGAAAGGAATAGGTACGACCCTGATCGAATGTAAGGGATGTTTATGACAGAGCCGAATGCGATGAACGAATGGAAGTTTATGAATGCGTCTGAGTGTTTAGGATACGTGATCCACCGATTGAGAAAGAGAACACGAGTATAAAAGAAGAAAGGAGTGCAAGGACGCGGTAGAGTCAGTATGTGTTTTGGAGTCAGTCATAAAGTTTATTGAAAAATAGCGAGTGAGAGTTTGCCGAGAGTTATCAGCGCTTGGAATAAGTTTTAGTTTAGAATAAATCATTTTTATATTTGCATCACTGTTTATTCTGTTGCCTACCCAACATTCTTACATATATAATATTGTACAACAGATCAACAATATTTCATTTATTCATTTATTTTGTTTTTATTTTCAATTGTTTACATTCAATTGTTTAACAATAAATAGGATTTTTTAGTATACACACATTAACCCCTTGCTGTACAGTAGCAATACGAGCCGAAATGCGAATGCCCGTGATATAGTCATTTGTTTTACGCAATACAGCTCTTGTGGACGTCGTTACTAGTTCTTCTATTGTTTGTATACATGGCAACCAAATCCTGAGTGCTGAAGAACTCCTCGCGACCAGTAACCGGCAACAGTAAAGATGATTGACAAATATATGTAGGAATGGTGAGCGTGATCGGTCTTATGTGCAGTAAACGACGAATCGTGGAATATTCCGCGCTCGACCGATGACAATCCCTACATATATACAATAACTGAATATACATAGAAAGTACCGAACTTTGAACAATTCAGCATTTAGGATTTGGCTGTTAGGAGACCGTAAAGGGTTTCTTAGACCTGCTCCTTGTTCCACACAGGAACGCTTCAAACATCGAATCTTAAATAATAAATACCTAAACTCTAAATATCATTTATTCTCATTGTCAGCCAAACTCGGTCATTCTGACAAATAAATCTGTCCTCTGATATCTGCGCAATCACTCTCGCCATCATTGCAATCAGACACATTCATTCACATTCTGTATTATTGGTCACGCACAAACAAATTTATTATGTCGTCGGCAGCATTTCTCGAGTCCAAGAAATATCATTCAAGTACACTGTGAAAGATATGTCTGGTGACATCGCCGGTAACGAAGGAATCTAGTATAAGACAGTCACAATTAAAAAACACGTCTTACACTTTGCCAACCTCTCTGAGTGCCGATAGATGTTCCATCGCTGAACCGAGATACGGTTACCTCGGCTGCGGTGTTATCATTCACGTGCGTCACTCGCTCGCACCGTTGAATTTAGCACGCTCGATGCATGTTCGTTGGAAAACACACGTAAATCCTACCATTTCGACGAAAGCTCAAACGTCTACTCCTTCCTTCTGTTAGCGCTCGTTGCCCCTGGAGTCCACGCTCTGTCCCCAGGATAGTTTCATCTGGTAATTTTATAATCTACGATTCATCACTGGTCAAATGACTCTGAATTTGCGCCGAGATGGAATTTGCAATGATACTATAGCTAATTTTACGTCATTCGCTTCTTCCTCGGCTACACATTCCAATGGACTCCTATCGGATGTTGAACCGCAGTTGCTCGCGAATTTCACAGCGGTTTCCTCTTCTCTGTCGACTCGTGGATCCTCCATCTCATCAAAATTGCTAGGCATTGAAATACTAGTTTCGTTCGCGGTGCCAAGTGTGTCTGTTTTCAAAGGGTGTACAAGATTTTCGAAGAATTCGTAATTGAATATGACGTTTTCTCATTAGCAACCATTGTAGCATTTCTTGTCTGTCTCGAGGTGAATCGCAATTCTTGAGGAAACTTGAATTTGGCAAACGAGCTGTATTCGACAGGTAGGGATTATTTGTTCCGGAGACACGATTTACTTCGTCCATATCGCAAATATCAACTCGAAACACCTCCGGGGTATAATCACGAGATCTTTCACGGACTTCCCGTATCCTTTTGATGGAAACGATGCCGGTCTCGAGCTACAGGACAAAGTCCGTCAGAAGGTCTGTGCTTAGTAGCAGCAGTTCGTGTTGGATGAGCTGATCTAGCACAATGTACACAGTGATCGGAAACGCGCCGTTGTCTATACTTATGTTTATTTGCAGTTCCCCTAATGTCTGGCTCGAATCAAAACCGTCACCTCGAAACGTTAATTTCCTATTTCCTAATCGCGGCGTGCCTGTACGAATATACGTTTTAGCGCATATCGATTTGAATTCGCTCTTGGTATCGACGAATACTTGCTGTCCGCCTTGCACAGACATCCGTCTTTCTCCGCTTAGGGGATGCTGTAGCTGTTTCTTACAGGATCTCCCTTTGGGCAGTTTACGAAGAGATGTGTCCATATTTTCTGCACCTGAAGCACATCGTGTACCTGCTCTTCGCAAGACAATCGGAACACCCAAATGGTTGGACGATCCGTCGCTACACGACCTGGTCTTCTTTCTCTGGGACGTCGTTCCTACTGTGCCACAAAACCTTTGCGAAAACTTCTAGGAGCTAGGAACGCTTCTCCCCGTTTTCGATTCAAAAATCGGTATGGGCCTAATCTTGGAGGAACTGATCAGGGATTCTCAAAATAATGTGCTCTGTCAATTTTTCTTCCTCCTTCATCTGGACGTTATCCACTAGTATCACTTTCTCATGGAAGTGCAGGGGGGTGGGGGTCCGCCCCCACGGTTATTGTGCTGAAGTCGGCTGGTCGCAGGTATCCTCGTGTGGCGGCGGTGCTAGAAGGAACGAAAGGAAAAGGAAAGGATGCGTTTCGTCCCGGGTCTAGTGGACTCAGCACTAAGGCTACCATAACAGGCTCTGCCTTAGTTGAGGAATACTATTGGAAGGTCTGGAAGTTACACGTATGGGAAGCTGAGGTTTTCCGAGGACTTGCGAGAGAGTTCTCGAACCTCATTGAAGTTGGGATCCATCTAATGGCGAGGGTGAGAATGATGGTCGCTACAGAATCGCCCAATGTCTCGCGCGTCTTCCATGCTCGCTCCTCGAACTATTTTCTTCTTATCGCTTTGACCAGTTGGCGATAGAACATGCCACACAGTTTTTCAAGAAACCCGTCTATCGCAATGTCCATGAGACTGGGTTTCCAGTGGACCCAGTCAAGAGCCTTTCCTCGGAGATGGGGACAGTTTGTATGCAGTCCGCAGTAGGTGCACCTGCTTCTACCAACGCACGTATTGATTGCTCGATCCGTCAGAATAGTTCCATAGTTCGGCAATAGCAGTGATGCTCATTTCCATGCCCTCCGATTCCATGGTGTCGTTTGGTGTCGACGACACTAGCTGCGGAGACCGCATTGACAATTGCTGCAATTGTTCCAATATTTTGATCTTGTAGCTCCTTCCTGAGGAGATCCTCAGGAGCTTCCCTCTGGTTGACAGGGTCCTCAGAACGCGGATTGCTCCTTGTCGACTTCTCTTCCGTCCCAAACATGTTTTGGGATTGCGCATTACTCGTTGCTTCCATCACTCGGGTCATGCACTCGATCTTCTTTTCCGTCGTACACGGACCAAGAAATCCAAGTATTTTACACAGAGTGTCACACTGATGCTACAGAACGCTAACAGAACGATATTCCACACGTGTTAGAATACAACGCGGGGTTACAACGAGCACACTTGCTCACGACTGTGTCCTCTGGGTTACTCTTAGAGTAATTCTAAGTTCGTTGCGTTGAACCAGCTCTAATACTGCTCTCGACATTGATATCGAATCACTCTCGAACACTGTGCGAACACTGATTTTGACGGAGACTCAAATCCTAAGTGCTGAAAAACTCGTGTTCGGTGACCCGAGACAATAAAGAGGTTTGACGAATATATACAACAGCTGAATAAATATAGAAATTACCGGACCCTAAATTATTCAGCATTTAGGACCTGACTATTAGGAGACTGTAGGTCTAGGTTTTCTAGACCCGCTTCTCGTTCCACATAGGTGCACTTCAAAGATCGAATTTTAAATAATTAATGCCTAAACCATAAACGCCATTCATATGCCGTTCCCACATATACGTTACAAGGTTATTATATTTTATGGTACGTGATAAATAACGGATGTAAAATTTCATTTCATAAATAAACAATACCTCAATAAATTTACAGTCTTCTGAGCATCTTCGAGTGTTCCTTTGTTCGAGGGAATATAATAGGTTTTAAGAATCATGATCAACTCTCTTGGCATAGTGGTAAGAATTAAACCAACATTGTCAGTGACGAAAAATCATTTCACGAGTCTGACTCGTTTGATATTCGTGTTCGGTACAAAATTTGTATCACGAGTCAGACTCGTTAAAGGACGGCAATCCGTTAAAATAAAATCCAGAAGCAAGTGTAGTTACTCTAATTGCAAAACTTTCTGTTTCTTTGCAAGTTTCAGAATACTCTGTTAATCCATTTGCATCCAAACGCGGAATATTCCGCGAGCCCGCGACTCTACTATCACCGAGCGCGGAATATTCTATTTATAAAATAATATTTGTTTCTTTCCTTTTTCACAAGAAAAATATAAAATGCGATGTTTGCGATGTAACATTGTGTATCAATCTATTTACTCAGTACAGTTTTAGTATACTCCGCGAACAATTTGGATGTGATTTACTGCACATAAGACCGACCACGCGCGGTGATACGAGCCTGTCGCCAGTTGAACGTCGCTGATGATTCAGCGCGGTAGCCTAAGTAGAAACATGATGCAAATGAGTTAAGGGAGCAGGATAATTTTAAATTTTGAAGAATTTTAGATTTTTTCTTAACTCTTTGCGGCACAAGATTACATACAATAAAATAGATCCAAGTTGCATAGAAATTTTATTGCGTTTTAAATGCAACAAAATTGGTATATTTTTACTAATAAAGGAATCACATAATGTAAAAACATAAAGCCAGGAAAAAAATATTGTCGCAATAAACCTTCCGCTCGTAACAATTGACGAACCTGTTCTGACATGTTGTATATTGCCAACACACGTGAATACATTTATAATGTTTGTTGAAGGTATTACCAACTGCTTTACATAAATAAGACGAAATAAGCTATTGCAATATTTCGAGGTGAGATTAAAAATGTCCCACCATGCATTACGGTACATTAAAAAGGTGAGACACTTTTAATCTCAGCGTGCCCAAAGAGTTAAATGGTAGTCTGAAGTCTTGAGAATAACGTACGAAAACTTTCAACCTTTGAAACAAACTATTTTTTGACGTAAGGAAGTCAAAATCGATTCGCGATCCTGCGAATCGTAACGCATCGCCGCGTGTATAACCACTTGACCTAACAGTCTATCTGCATGGAACCGGTTCTATAGACTGTAATATTAGGAAAGTCGAGGAGTAGACATTATATATTTCTACTTTTGGTCTACTTTGGGAGGATTTGTCCAGAATTAAATCGAAATTTTGATACTACTGTTTAGCTTTTACCTCCAAAAAAGTTTACTCAACGCCATTATAATCGTGAAAATTGCTGGTTATATTGCTGCGAATATTTTCAACGAAGGCTTTTCCAGTGCGTTATGAAGTGTGAGCATTATGAATTTAATTATGAGACCAATAGCTGCTGCACTATACATTTGAAAAAATAATGACAAAAACACCGGATAGACGATCGTTTAAAGACTCTGAAAAAGATCGGCTCTCCCGTAGATCCAGTCCATCAGCCATTTAATAAACTAAAGTTGAAATAGATGGTGACATGTATGAGGCAGCAAGTGAAAAATACAGAGGATAAATGTGAAGAATTATTTTCCGAAACTTTAACGCGATTTTCTCGAAACTATGCTTCTGAAAATAATCAACAAATTATTATGAAATTTTACAGATATCCTTATTACAACGTTTATTAGTTGTTGCATCTGATTTCTCTTTTCTTTTTTGAAATTATTAACAATTTCAACGGATAGTAACGAAAAACGTGGAAATTAATTTCAAAGAGGATTGAAATGTTCAAACGTTAGTGTGTAAAGAATATATTATATTTCCAAGTGCCTTGGGACTACTTTATGTCTCCAACTCTATTTGGCTACAATTCTGCACATTGGAACGTCATATTTAAAAAAATGACTTGAGAATGATGACGTTACAAAACTAAATAAGCAATTTTCTTTTTAAATTTCACGCTGTTTTACATAGCTTATAAAATGTTGAAATGACTCACAATGGCTTCTGCCAATCAAGCGATCACTTTCTCTCCGGTACTATTTTAAAGTACCACTAATTTTTGTCAAACTGAATCTGCCTTCTTAAAAGAACGGTACATCCTGTATTTCATGTGTGCATTTTGTCCATTTAAGCAAGTGCTTTTAAGGAACTACGCGATTTTCGGACACTGACGGCATGTGATCAGCATGGAGCGATTTTAAAACTCCTTAGACACGTTATCTTTGAACGAACATGTACTTTACAATTTTCGCCAACGTATTTCTACTTACTCCGTTTACATTCGAATAAATAATATTTCACGCCAACGGCATAGACCGAGGAAGCGAACCATTTATTATTGGAGTTTGGATTATATCTACAGTGATAGCAAGCCCAACAGGAATTTCAAGAAGAGTAATTGTATGAATAATTAATCGTAAGTAGTTTTCGTACATCATTTTGCTGCTTTCAAGGACCAAGGATGATCTGCTGTAATTTTTGAACGACCTTCACCGCCAACAACGCGATCTGGATGACCATACGTGGCCTTCAAATGATTTTATCTGACTAATCGGTTATTTGACATTTATAGCTAATCGAACTAACGATAAAGTAGTATGCATGCACATCAATATAACAGATAATTACATGTTGATATACTCTATATTTGCATCATTTGTTCAATATGTCTTATCGCTAATAGCAACGTGCGTCATCTATTTGAGAATAGGGTTTTAACTATGGGCTAGTACGACACCTGGAAATGCGGAGTTCCTACGCGATAGAATTTTAATTCATAACAAAATAAGGTAAATACAAGATAAGGTAAAACTACGTGGATTTATATTAATCTAGGATTTAACACGAATTAATTTTTCGTTATTGGATTTCCAGATAATTAAAACGATTGTTGTAATTGTAACCCTCTTCTGAATAAGTTGATTACCTTTACAAGTATATAACGTTATCGTATATTTTCACGCTTCGAGTAGGATATAAATAATAGGTCTCTTGCACGACAGTTTAAAATATATCTGGTGATACTAATTGTTATATTAATACGCGAGACAATGCTTTATTCGCTTACGTGAAATTTGTGAAGCCGCGGAGCGTATTTTCTATGTACTATTCTTGCATTTTTACAAATAGTCCTTCATCCGGTATGAATTTGCTATACGGTATCTCTTTCTGTAGACTTTTCTGAAGACGAAATCATTCGCAGAGAATGTTGCAATGATCTTCAATGATAACAGCACGGTAAAATATATGGTGTGCAACGCATTCGTAAATGCTAGATTTGGTACCGCGTGACATCTATATTCTGGGTATTAATATCTCATGAAATATCTTTGTAAAAGTATAGTGCATGAAAACGAATAACTGCATAGTGATATATGTATTTTAAAGAACACTAAGGCCAAGTCGTCGTAACTTATACTTTTTCCATTTTTATATCAGGCGGGGACAGGACAGTGCAATAAACTCCTACGATCTTACTTTCAAACCTTACAAACCTTGGGCACCGCCATCCCCAAAAATAGATTACTTATCCTTAAAAATTTAACCCTCTTCACAATCGCGTCATTCCGATTCCACATGCCGCCAGACATCTTATCATAGAATTAACTCTATAAACATCCCATCTCGAGTTTCTAAATATCCTATCTTAGAACTAATCACGAACACCCTACCTCCATTTCCCACGTCACACTTAAAACCAGAGGTATCACGAAACTCACTTTTCTCCAATAATCATAAATATCCTTCCCCACTCTTTGGAACCACCCCCAAAATAGTCGTGTATAAAATCTGACCGAGCTAGAGAATAAAAGAGTCTTAAGCATCCCATCAAAGTATACAGGGTTTCGTTCAACCTTTACTCGCGAGTTGCATATGTCACTACGGTACATTATATTTGCGCTACTGGTAAAGACCTATCGATACTACGATACAATAGATACGAACACTTAAATAACTCGACTGTGCATTGTCCGAAAATTTCAACCTAGTTCCAACTCGACACTTTATTGTCATCGGGAGTTGTTTGACTCCGACCACCTTTCCCGTGACAACAGCTAGACGCGTTCAGAAATTAGACTTGGAAATTAAAGGAACGCCGGAGAGAAAGTTATCATTTGATCGGTAGAAGCCTTTGTGAGCCGTTTCAGTATTTTACAAGTTATGTAAAACAGCATAAAATTTAAAAAGAAGTTACTAATTTACTTTTGTAACGTCACCATTTTGAAGTAATGTTATTCAATTCACCTTTCAGTGTGCAAGATTCCAGCCATGTGGTGTTAGTGAGGTTAAAAAATTAAAAAGGGCCTGAAACTGTAACATATTCTCTGGACCATTCACTCTTGTTGGCATCTAAAGACAGAAAATTTGCGATTATGATGCTGCAGGCGCCTAAAGACGCTTAACCCTTTCGCTACTCAGGATGACTATAGTCACCGGCCACAAAAATTCAGTAACAAATTAAGACAAATGCTATAGTTCCTCTTAACTCTCTTCGCAGAGAATTGCAAACTCGATCGCGATGGTCAGTTTTTCCTTTTCTTTTTTTCTTCAAAAGCTTTGTGTCAAAAGACCGAAAGCTAAAGACTGCACGATCGTGATGATTCCACCTTTGACACGTCGTTTCGTTCTACTTCGAAAGAGTTAAAAAACTTGCGCCTGTAATACTGCAGGCGTCTTAAGGCGCTTGGAAAACTTGTCCTTTACATTTTTAGTATGCACACTAACAATTCAATGCAGAATACAAAGAAATAAATAATATTGTTTCAATGTTGTGCAATCCATTCTTTTCGTTATTTGAATATACTTGTTGCGAAATGCACTCGTAATGAAAAGTTTTACCGTTCTGGATGTACGTCGCGAATGAACCCTAATCCGTTGGGTTAGGAACGCCTAGGAAACTCTATCGTACGGCCGGTTGGTCTCAAAGTCTACCGTAGACCGTAGTCTAACAAAGTGGTAAATATTTGTATTTGATGTAGCGAATTTTCCAAAAAAAACGTCTTTTATCTTAATATCTTCTGAAATTATTAACAATCGAAGAAAAATCGCATTTTTATATTTTTTCTGAAAATTAATTTTATACCATGTGAGATCGTTAAAATTATTAATTGGTACTTACCTTATACATCACGTAAAGTAGTGGACAAGAACAGCAGCTTGCCATGGCCACCCAATCGCAAAAGAACCATACAACGACGAATGTATTTGTATCTGGAACCATATTTAGTAGTCAGTCATTGCGATATTAAATGTTACATAAGAATAACAATTGATATCACTAGGTATATTTTGAACTGTCGTGCAAAAGACGCATTACTTATATCCTACTCGAAGCGTGAAAATTACGGTAACGTTATATATTTGTAAAGGTCATTTCAATAACGAAATCCAATAACGAAAAATTAATACGTGTTAAATTCTAGATTAATTTAAATCCACGTAGATTTACCTTATCCGTATTTTATTATGAATTAAAATTCTATCGTGTAGGAACTATGGATTTCCAGGTGGTGTACTAGCCCACAATTTAAACCCCATTTTCGAATAGATGATGCACGTTGCTATTAACGATAAGGCATATTGGACAAATGATGAAAAGATAGAATAAAACAACATGCAATTATCTGTTACATTGATGTGCATGCATACTACCTTATCGTTAATTCGATTAGCTATAAATACCAAACAACCGATTAGTCAGATAAAGTCATCCGAAGGCAACGTATGGTCATCCAGATCGCGTTGTTGGCGGTGGGTCATCGAGGTCATCCTTAGTCCTTGAAAGTAGCAAAATGTGTGGATTTGGTTTTATTAGTCTAAATGCAAATGTGTGAGGTCGAGTAATGGCACGAATGTAGATATGTATGTTTTTAGAAGTGCGAGTGGAAGATCTAGAATGCGTGGTGTTGTGCAGTTGCCATGGATCAGTTTGTTAAAAGAAGCGCAAGAGGGAACAATTACGTTATAAGAGGTGTATAATTTATAATTTTTTAATAAATATACGTTTGTTATACAACAAACTCGCAAAATGATGTACAAAAACTACTTACCATTAATTATTCATATAATTACTCTTATTGATATTCCTGTTGGGCTTGCTATCTCTAGATATAACCCAAATTCCAATAATACGAACCTGATGGTTCGCTTCCTCGGTTTATGCTGTTGGCGTGAAATATTATTTATTCGAGTGTAAACGGAGAAAGTAGAAATACGTTGGCGAAAATTGTAAAGTACATGTTCGTTCAAAGATGACTTACCTAAGGGGTTTTAAAATCAGTTCATATCGATTACCGTCAGTCTGAAAATAATGATGTTTGTTGAAGGCACTTGCACAAATGGACAAAATACGCTCATGCACCGTCTGCAAAATGTGGTGCTCCTCGATGGTGGACAGGATACAGCGGTGAAGAAAAATCTGTAAAGAATGAAAAAATATGTCCAATAAAGGCAAAGAACGTACTTAACTATCGCACTAACCACAGTTGACAAAATTAGTACAGTAAACTATCAAAGAAAGATGACTAAGTTGATGATGACAGAAAGAGACAAATTGTTCCTAAGAAACAACATTTTTCAAAAATTTTCTGAATTTTTAGGTTCACAGTCAGTGGTTAGTGCCAGAGCTACATGTCTTGGAAATATGCTGAAGAAATTTCAATGATTGAAACGTCGGTTCTTTTGTTCTGCTGTCCACCATGACCGAAAGCGGGGTTCCATCGCTATAACTGTTAATAATTAATTAAATTACGTGGCAAGGAATAGTAAATAAGCCAATAATAATTAACCCTTTGCGGTCGATGTTCCTGTAGTTAGTGGGGACATTCGCAAGTCGAAAAATATAGAAAACTACAGGAAATTACAGAAATTAAGAATGTTGTATTTCCAAGTATTACAAGTAGTATTAAACACAACGAATCAGTTTTAACAAATTCTGTTTTAACATTTATATATTGACTTTAAATCCTGTTCGGAAAAATCGAGAGCGAAATCTGCCGACCGCAAAGGGTTAATCAGAGAATGGATTTAGAATTAAAGTATCTATCGAATTCTTCGTATCTTTTCAATGCGTATTAATATAACATCGACAATACCTGATATTACTGTTCCAATCAAGAATGATCCATACAATGTGGAGAAGAACATGTATGTTTTGTCTGCCATTAGGTCACCTGAAAATTAATGAAAATATATGTAGGACTTTTTCCTAAATTAATCCTATGCAGACAGAGATCTGCGCGTCTAATAAACAACAACTCCCTTTTAATAACAAAACAGATTTATTTACCTAAAATATTACACTAGGTTTCTCCCAACTCTAACTCTGAAACACACGATTCTCTACTCAATTCGTCTCGACTTCACGCATTCTGCCTCGCCCGCGCCCATGCATACTCATTTAATACCACACTTCTCGAGTATAGCCATAAAAAGACCAATCATACCATACTATTGTCTCCATTTTAAAAACTATAAGACGAACAACTAACTCATACCCAAATAAACACCGATGGTTCCTATACCTCAAACGGCTCCGGATATGCAGTCGTTAGTGGTGAATTGATTCGGAAACTCGAACTCTACCAAAATGTCTCAATCCTTTTCTGTAAACTCAACGCAATAAAACACGCTATAAACTGCAAGGAAACCGTCGACAATCGGACCCAAGTGGTTGCCGACAGACGGACAGCGGTGACTTTGTACCGCGATGGTTTTCGAAAAACGACTCTCGATCGAGTAAGAAGTTGACGTATGAGGAATAAACTTTTTGAGATAAGGGACCTTTTATTAATTTTAACTCGAATCCCTTAGGTTCCTCGAACCACACCTCCTACAAAATAGGACTTCGGCATGTATTCCAACTTCATAAACTCCATTACAGCGATCCAAAACCACTGGATCAACGACGTCGTCAACCAGGACTGTCAAAAATTTTTTATAGAATCAACCCTTAGAAACAATACCGTAACTAATAGTCTGAGTCCCTCCCCATGTTGGTACCTTCGGAAATGAAGCTGCCAGACATGCAACAAACTCTCGCTCCTACAACCAGTGTAACGACAGTCTACCACCAGAATCCTTACCCCACGTATTGAAATTAAAGATTGAGGATAAATGGAATAACAATTGAAAAAATTAACCTAACTATAACAGAAGCGAACTTCATAAAATGCATATCCCACACACTCCCAAGACGTGATTAAGTCGTAATCTCAAAGATTATACTGGGTCACACAAAACTCACTCATCGATATCAACTAACAGTGAGAAA
>NW_016914103.1:0-1339 GCF_001483705.2 Eufriesea mexicana | reverse complement strand
GTGTGGTGGATTACTGCGCAGTGCTGTGTTCTAGTATGTTCTTCATGGCTCCGTGGAGGTTAGGCTGAGACGTGTTACGCTTGGTTAGGTCACGTTATTCTGGGTTAGGAAAGGATAGCCTCGATCTTTATGCTATACACAGCTGCTCGTTGGATTTCAGCGATCTACACTGCTCAAATATCGTGCCACGACCGCAATATCTAGTCTCCCTACAATCGAGCATAATATACTAGGTCTATGGTGAACGCAGATATACACCGGTTAGCAGTTTATAGCACAAAAGTCAAAGTCACCCTATACAAACATAACCGAACGTGACATAACGAATCTTAGACTAACTCTATCTAACGCGCCACGGCCACCATTTCTAGGCTGACCAGAGCAAAGCAGAGAATATTAGATCTCAGTAGAGCGCAGAGACACACCGAATAGCATTGTATAGCACAAGAGTTAAAGCCATCCTTCCCAACGTCGATCCTAACGTGCCGAGACCAGAATTACTGCCCTCCCCACAGCCAGGCAGGATATTGTAGATGAGATCAGGGCGCAGAAATGCATAGAGTCGCAGTGCAGAGCAGAATAGTCTACCATATCCTAGCATGACCATACTTAACATAACCGAACGTAGCGTGACTCAACCTATCGTTCCGAGACCACTACTGGTGGCCACCCCAGAGCCAAGCAGAACACACTTTAGCACAGCGGAGCGCAGAAATCTATCGAACGACAGTTTATACCACGAAAGGCGAAGCTATCCGTACCTAACCGAGAAAAACGTAGCATAACCAAACGTAGCATAACTCAACCTAACGAGCCGAGACGCAATTACTGGCAACCCCAGGGTCGAACAGAGCGTTGTAGAGCAACATATTGCATAGAAACCCACCGAGGATTGGTATATAGCACAAAAATCAAAGCTACCCCTCCTAACCTGACCAAGCATAACGTAACCCGACGTGACCTTACCCATGCCTACATGCCGATACCGTTATGGCTGGCCTCCATGGAGCCAAGCTGAAAATATGAGAGGAAAGAAGAGCGCAGAAATGCATAGAATCGCAGTGCATAACACAATAGTCGGAGCTACCCCATCCGAACATAGCCAAACGTAGCACAACCGTGCGTAACTTAACTCAAACTAACGTGCCGGTACCAAAATTTCCTACCTCCATAGCTCCAAGCAGAATATCCTAGACGACAGTGGGACGAATAAACCCACCGAACAGCAATGGACACCACGTAAGCCAAGGCTAACCAAACATAACCCAGACTAACTTATCCTGACCAAACGTAACCTAACGCAGCCTTATGTGGCGGGACCACTACTACTGCCTCCCAG
>NW_016914102.1:0-3015 GCF_001483705.2 Eufriesea mexicana | reverse complement strand
AGGTTAGAGTATCCTTGACTCTTACGCTACATACCGCAATGCGGCTGATTTCTCCCCTCTACTCTGCTCCGGTGCATTCTGCTTGGCACTGGGGAGGCCAGTAGTAGTGCCCTCTGCTCCGGTGCATTCTGCTTGGCACTGGGGAGGCCAGTAGTAGTGCCCATGGCATGTTAAGTTGGGTTATGTTACTTGCGGTTATGTCACCGTATGTTAGGTTAGGATACGATACGTTGGAATTTTGTGCTATACACAGTTATTCGGAGGGCTTCTGCGCTCTACTGTGTTCTAGTATGTCCTTCTTGGATCTCTGGGGGCCAGCAATATTGGTCTCGGCACATTAGGTTGATTGAGGTTTCGTTCAGCTATGTTAGGTTATGTTGTGTTAGTAGTGTTGGCTTCCACTTTCGTGATATACACTGTCTTTCTGTGGATTTCTGCTATCTATTATGCTCCAATACGCTATTATTGCCCCAGTGGCGGTCAGCAATAGTGGTCTCGTCACATTACTTTGAGTTATGCTACGTTCGGTTATGTACCGTTTGGTCAGTTTAGGATACGTTATCCTTGACTTTTGTGCTATACACTGCTATTCGGTGGATTCCTGCACTCTACTGTGTTATAACACCTTCTGCCAGGCTCTGCGTAGGCCAGTTATATCTGCCTCGCCACGCTACGTTGAGTTACACTACGTATGGATAGGTTAGGATCGGTCAGGTTGGATTGGTGTATGTTTTACTTTTGTGCTGTACACTGCTATCTGCGGATTTCTGCAAACTACTTAGTTCTAATACTTTCTGCTTGGCTCTAGAGGAGCCAGCAATAGTGGTCTCGGCACGTTAGTTTGAGCAATGTTACGTTTGGTTAGGTTAGGTTAGGCTTAGCTCGGCCAGCTTATCATGTTTTCGTGCTATACACTGCTACTTGCACGACATCTGCGCTCGAATAAACTCTGTTATATTCTGCTTGGCCCTGGGGAGGCCACCAAGCCTAGTCGTGGCACGCTGTGTTGGGTTAGGCTTCGTTTGGTTATGTTATGTTAGCTTGGGTTAGGTTTGGACAGATATGACTTTTGTGCCATACACAGCGATCTTATTAATTTCTGCGCTGTAGTGTCCTCTAGTATGTTCTGCTCGGCTCTGGGGAAGCCAGCAATATCGTTCGCGGTACGTTAGCTTGAGTTATGCTACGTTTGCTTATGATAAGACTGTATGTATTACGATAGGGCTTCTTTGACTTTGGTGCTAGACTCTGCTACTTGGTTGGCTTCTGCGCTCTAGTGTGCTCTAGTATGTTCTGCTAGCCTCCGTCGGGCGCAGCAAGAGTGGTCTCGGCACGTTATTTCGTGTTTGGCTACGTTTGGTACGGTTATGATGGCTTGGGTTTGGTTTGGTAAGCTACCACCTTAGTGCTGTACACCGCGATTCTATTGATTTCGGTGTTCTACTGTCCTGTAAAATGTTCTGCTCGACTCTGGTGAGTCCCGCTATAGTGGTCGCTTTACGTTTGATTTAGGTTTGTAACGTTCGGTTACGTTATGATACTATATCTTAGGATAGGGTTGCTTTGACTATTGTGCTGTACACTGCTATTCGGTGGACTTCTGCTTTCTACAGTGCTCTAATATGTTCGGCTTGTCGCTGGAGAGGCCAGAAGGATTGGACACGTCACGCTATGTTGAGTTACGCTTCGTTTAGCGGGCTAGGTAAGACCAGGTTCGGTTTGTATACGTTTGACTTTTGTGCTATACAGTGCAGTGCCGTGGACTTTTGCGCTCTGTTGTGCTGTAGTATACTCTGCTTGGCCGCGTGGACGCCAGCAACTGTGGCCTCGGCACGTTGGGTTTAGTTATGCTACGTTTGGCTGTTACGTTTTGCGTGGTTAGGATAAGATAGCGTGGGCCTCCGTGCTATGCACAGCTGTCGGCGGATTTCTGCGCTCGAGAGAGTGTTCTCGAATTTTCTGCTTGTGCCCGGGGGGCAGCATTAGTGGCCCCCGCACGTTAGGCTGAGATATGTCACGTATCGTTGGGTTAGATTTGATTAAACTTCGCCAGGTTATCGTCAACCTTCGTGCTATACACAGCTGTTCGGATGATTTCTGCTCTCGACTCTGCTCTACCATATTCTACTTGGCCCTGTGTAGGCCAGTAATGGTGATCGCTGTACGCTAGGCTGTGCTATCTTACGTTTGGTTATGTTGTGGTTGGATATACGAGGATAGGTTAGCGTTGGCTTTTGTGCTATACAATGCTATTCGGCGGACTTCTGCAATCTAGTGTGCTCTAGCATGTTCTGTTTGTCTCTGGGAGGGCAATAATAGTGGTCTCGGCACATTATGTTGAGATGTGCAACGGCTAGTTTGCTTACGTTAGGTCAGGTAACGTTTGGATATCTTTCACTTTATGGCCATACACTGCAATGCTGTGTATTTCTGCGCTCTACTATGCTCTAGTGTATTCTGCTTGGCTCTGGTGAGGGGACCAGTAGTGGCTGTGGCACGTTAGTTTGAGCCGTGTTATGAATGGTTAGGTTAGGTTCGACTATGACTGGCTAGGGTAGCTCTGACATTCGTGCCATATAGTGTTTTTCGTTGGATGTCAGCGATCTACTCGACTCTAAAACAATCTGCTTGACTCTGGAGAGGCCAGGAACAGTGTTCGCTGTAAGTTACGTTGAGCTCCGCTGCGTTTGATAAGGTAAGGTTAGGTAAGGTTAGGTAATGTTATCTACAGACTTACAGCTTTTGTGTTATTCACTGCAATGCGGTTGATTCCTGCGCCCTTGTATGCTAAAGTACATTCTGTCTGTCTCTGCAGAGGCAAGAAGTTGTGGTCTCGCCGTGCTCGTTTATAAAGGTTACGTTTGTATATGTCACGTTTAGCCAGCTTAGGATAGGGTACTCTAACTTTTGCGGTATACACTGCTTTTGGTCGGATTTCTGCGCTCTAATGTGCTCCAACATGCTTTTCTTGGCTCCACGGAGGCCATTAATAGAGGTCGCGGTATGTTATATTGA
>NW_016914101.1:0-577 GCF_001483705.2 Eufriesea mexicana | reverse complement strand
GAAAATGTCAATAAATTAGAATTATCCAAACTGGTTCTCTATCAATGCAATGGCTATTGCACGCCAATAGTGTCTTTCCTCCTTATTTATGCATGAGAGTTAGCTCACCACAGTATTTGCCGGAAATGTCAATAAAATTGAGTTTTTCAGCCACATTCTAAAGCATTGCAATGGATATAGCACGCCAAAATTATCTTTCCTCCTTACCTAAGCAAGGAAGAGAGCTCACCTCGGTATTATACGAAAATATCAAGAAAATTGAATTTTCCAGCAAGATTCAGTTGCATTGTAATGCCTATAGTACGCCAACAGTATATTTCCTACTTATTTATGCAAGACAGCTAGCTCACCCCGATATAAGTCGAAAATGTCAATAAAATTGAACTTTCCAGCCAGATTCAATTGCATTGCGACGGTTATAGCACGCCACTAGAATCTACCACCTTCTTTATGCAATAAAGTTAGCTCACCACGACATTAGTCGAAAATGTCAATAAAATTGAATTTTCCAGTTAGATTCTATAGCGGTGCAATGGTAATAGCACGCCAATAGAATCTTTCCTCGATATTTATGCAA
>NW_016914100.1:0-20443 GCF_001483705.2 Eufriesea mexicana | reverse complement strand
AGCAGAACATATTAGAGCGCAGTACAACGCAGGAATCGACGGAGGGGGCGTGAATTGCACAAGAGTCTAAGCTATTCTGTCCTAACATAACAAAACTTGTCATAAGCAAACATTGCCTGACTAATCCTGAAGCGCCGAGACCACTATTGCTGGCATCCCCAAAGACAAGCGGAATGTACTAGGGCACAGAAGAGTGCAGAAATCCACCCTACAACAGTGAATAGCGCAACAGCTTTAGATATCCTAACATAACCTGACATCACCTTTCCTAACCAAACGTAGCATAACTGAATGAAAAGCCGCGACCACTGCTGCTGGCATCGCCAGAGCCAAGCAGATTATAGTAGAGCAATGTAGAGGACGTAAAACCACCGAAAAGCAGCGTACAGTATAAAAGTCAAAAAATCATTGCCAAGCCTTCGCAATCTACCCTAACGAAACGTAGCATAACGCATCCTAACGTGCCGAGACCACTATTACTGGTCACCACAGAGACAAGCGGAAAATATTGGAACGTAGTGGAGCGAAGAAGTAGGAGTGTAGCAGTTCATAGCACAGATGAATACCTATCCTACCTTGACCTCACCAAACGCAAAAGTAACCAAACGTGGCATAGCTCAAGCTAACGAGCCGAGGCAACTATTGCTGGCGTCCCCGGATCCAAGCAGAATGTACTTGGAGACAGCACAGCGCAGTAATCCACCGTATTGCATTGTATAACACAAGTGTCAAGAATACCCTGACATAATCTGGCCACGCCTAACCTATCCAAACCTTGAGTAACAGAACATAACGTGACAAGGCCAATATTGATGACAGCCGATGAGACAAGCAGAGCACATTACAGTAGATTAGAGCGCAAAAATCATCCGAACAGCAGTGTATAGCATAGAAGACAAAGTAGTCAGTCCTAACCTAGCCAAACGTCACATATACATAGCAAACAAACACAAACCAACATGTCGAGAAAGTTATTGCTGACCACCACAGGGTCAAGCAGAGTATACTAGCGCACAGTAGTGCGCAGAAATCCACCGGAGTGCGCTGAATAGCACAGAAGTCGCAGATATCCTAACATAACCTGATGTAACCTAATCCAACCAGACGTAGCGTAACTCAACACAGCGTGCCGCGGCCACTGATTCCGCACACCCCGGAGCCAAGCAGAGCACAGTAGAGCACAGTAGATCTGAGGAACCCGTGGGATAACGGTGTATAGCACGGGAGTCGTAGCCAACCTAACCAAACTAATCCTAACATACCCTGAACAAGCGTAGCCAACACACAGCATAACGTGCCGCGACCAAAATTGCTGGCCTCTCTTGGACCAAGCAGAATATAATAGAGCACATCCGAGAGTAGAAAAAACCCGAATAGCTGTGTATAGCACGAGAGCCAAAGGTAACCTGACCGGACATAACATAACATAACCAAATCGAATGCAACATAAACCAACCTAACGTGCCGCGGCCACTAATTCTGGTCTCACCAGAGCCACGCAGAAATTACTGGAACACAGTAGAGCGCAGAAATCCGCGGAAAAGGTGTGCATAGCACAAAAGTCAAAGTAGCCTATACTAACATAGCCAAACGTAATTTATCCAAACGTAACATAAAACAACCTAACATGAAGAGACCATTATTTCCGGCCCCGACAGATATAAGCTGAATGTACTGGAGCAGTGTAGTGCGCACAAATCAAACGCATTGCAGTGACTAGCGCAAAAATCGAGGATATCCTTACACAACTGGACAAAACCTAACCTAACCAAGCCTAGCATAGCACAACGCAACTTGCCTAGACCACTGCTTCTGGCAACCACAGAGCCAAGCAGAATACAGTTGAGCACAGTGGATCACAGGAATACACCGAATAAAAGTATATAGCACGAGAGTCAAAGCTATCCTAACCAAACTTAGCCTAACCATACCCGACCAAGTCGAGTGCAGAAATCCTCTGAAAAGCAGTATATAGGAAGAAAGTCGGAGGTAACGTGACCGTGCTTGACATAAGCTGACCTAACCAAACATAGAATAACACAGCCATTCGTGCCGAGATCACCATTGCCGGTATCCCCAGAGTCAAGCAGGGCATATTAGTGCACATTTGATCGCAGAAGTCCACCGAATAGCAATGAATGGCGCATAAGTCATAGTAGCCTATGCTAACCTAGCCAAACGTAACGCATCCAAACTTAGTCTAAGTCAACCTAACACGACAAGACAAATATTGCTGGCCTGCGCAGAGACAAGCAGAATGCACTAGGGCACAGTAGAGCGCAGAAACCAACCGCACTGCAGTGAATGGCACAAAATTCGAAGATACCCTACCTAACCTGATATAACATAACTTAACCGAACGTAGTATAGCTCAACATGACGTGCCGCTACCGCTGCTCCTGGACTGCACGGAGCAGAGCAGAATGTAGTAAAGCACAGTAGATCGCAGAAGTCCAACGAAAAGCAGTGTAAATCACAACAGTCTGTGTAGCGCACCCTAACCCAGCCAAATATGACACGCCCAAGCGTAAAATAACTCAAACTTACTTGACGGGACCGCCATTGCTCGCCACCAGAGACGAGAAGGATGTGCCAGAGCACAGTATAGCGCAGAAATGCCAAAACCTAACCTAACCGAATGCAGCATAACTCAGCATAACGTATAGCGACAGCTATTCCAGCCCCCCCCCCCAAGCAAAGCAGAGTATAGTAGAGCACAGTAGATGAAATGAATCCACCGAATAACGGTGTATAGCACGGAAATCGAAATTATCGTAACCAAACATAGCCTAACCTAACCTAACCGATCGTAGCATAGCACAACCTAACGTGCCACGGCCACTACTGCTCGCCTCCACACTGTCGAACAGAGTACAGTAGAGCAACGCAGAGCGCAGGAGTCCAAGGGATAGCAGTGTACAGATCAAAAGTCGAAAATACCCTGACCTAGCCTGACCCAACCTAACCTAGAAGAACGTAGCATAGCTCAACATAATGTGCCGTTACTACTGCTCTTGGCCTCTCCAGAGCCAAGAATAAGGTGGTAGAGCACAGTAGATGAGGGATACACACCTGACAACAGTGTATAGCACGAATGTCAAAGGTATCCCAACCAAACTTAGCCAGGCTTATCCTAACCAAACGTAACACAACACACTGACGTGCCCCGAACGTTATTCCTCGCCTCCCCATAGTCGAGCAGAGAATAGTAGAGCAATGTAGAGCGATGGAATGCACCGAATAGCAGTCTATAGCGCAAAGGTCAATGAAATCATAACCGATCCTTACTAACCAAACCTAACGAAACGTAACCCTACTCAACCTAACGTGCCAGGACCACTATCACTGATCACCCCAGTGCCAAGCAGAGCATGTTAGAGCACACTAGTTCGCAGAGAACCGCCGGAGAGCAATTTACAGCACCAAGGTCAAAGTAGCCTGTCATAACCCAGCCAATCGTGGCATAGCCGATCGTAACATAAACGCACCTAACACGTGGTGAACACTATTTCTGACCAGCACAAAGGAAAGAAGAATGTACTAGAGCACCGTAGTGCGCGGAAACCCTCCTCATTGCTGTAAATAGCACAAAAGTCGAAGACGTCCTAATCTAACCTGTCCAAGCCTAGCCTAACCAAGCGTAACATAAATTAACCTAACGTGCCGAGAACACTATTGCTGTCCGCACCAGAGCCAAGCAGAACATGCTAGAGCAAACTGGATCCCAGAAGTCCGCCAAATAGCAGTATGTAGCACAAAAGTCAATGCTACCCTAACCCAACATATCCAATTTCAACATAGCCGAACATAACATAACTCAACCTAACGTAGCCCGGCCACTATTGCTGTAATTCACTGAGCAGAGCAGAACTTACTAGAGAACAGCGGGGCGCAGAATTCCATAGAATCGCAGTGTAGATCAGAAAAGTCATATATATTCAGGCCTAACACAGGCTATCATAACCTAGCCAAACGCAGCCTACCTCAGCGTAACGCGCCGCGGCCACAATTGCTGTCTTCCGCAAAGTCGTGCAGAGCATAGTAAAGCAATGTAGAGCGCGGAAACTCACCGAATAGCATTGTATAGCACAAAAGTCGAGGATATCCTAACCTAACCTGGCACAACCTAACCCAAACAAACGTAGCATAAATCAATATAACGTGCCGCGATCGCTATTGATGGCCTTCGTAAAGCCAAGAGGAGCATATTAGGGCACATTAGTCCGCAGAAATCCACCGAATGGCAATGTATAGCACAGAGGACAGAATATCGTGACCAAGCATAGCCAATCGTAACATAACAAAACGTAATGTAACTCAACCTAACAGGATGCGACCACTATTGCTGTCCTCCACAGAGACAAGCAGAGTGTGCTAGAGCACATTATAATGAAGAAATCCTCTGCATTTCGGTGAAAGGCACATGATTCGAAGATATCCTTACATAACCTGACATAACATAACCGAACCTAGCGTAACGTAATTCAACAGAGCGTACCGCGTGCACTGCTGCCTGTCTCCACAGAGCCAAGCAGAATATAGTGATGCATAGTAGATCACAGGAACCCGCCGGTTAATTTTGTATAGCACGAAATTCGAAGCCATTCTAAGCAAACATAACCTGACATAATACAGTCAAGCGTAGCCTAACACAACATAACGTGCCGCGACTATTGCTGACCACCCCAGGTCCAAGCAGAATATAATAGATCACAGGCAAATACTGAAATACCCCCAATAGCAGTGTATGGCACGAAAGTCAAAGACAACCTGACCGACCTCGACAAAATCTAACCTAGCCAAAGGAAACGTATCTCCACCTAACGTGCAGAGATCGCTATCGCTGGCTTTCCCAGAGCAAGGCGGAGCTCACTAGAGCACTTTAGAGTGGAGAAATCCACCGAACAGGAGCGAATAGCACAAATGTCTAAGTAGCCTATCCTAACCTAGCCAAACGCAACGCATGCAAACGTAGTCTAACAAAACCTAACAACATGAGACCACTGTTGCTGTCCTCCCCATCGCAAAGCAGATGATATTAGAGGAGAAGGGAGCGAAGAAGTCGGAGCTATCGTAACCTGACTCAAGCTAGCCGATCCTAACCAAACGTATCCTAAGTGAACCTATCATGACGCGACAACTATTGCTGGCCTCCACAGACCCAAGCAGAATATATTATGATAGTGTTGATAGCAGAAATCCATGGGATAGCAGTGTATTGCGGAGAAGTCAGATCTATCCATATCTTACCCAAACAAATATAGCCTAACCAAATGTGGCCGGAATGAAGACAAAGAGCGACAAATATAACCGGCGCCCAAGAGCCAAGCAGAGCATTATACAGGATGGTAGAGAGCAGAAATCCCTAGAGTCGCAGTACGTAGCTGACAAGTCCAAAACATTCAATCGTAACCCTGGCACAAACAGCATAACCATACGAATCCTATCCCAAACTTATAAGCCGAGACCAGTATCACCGGCTTCCCCGGGGCCAAGCAGATCATGCTAGGGCTGAGAAGAGCGCAGAAGACCACCGCATCACAGTGCACAAAACAGACGTCAGAGATAACCCAACCTAAGCCAATTAAATCGAACCTAACCCAACGTACCCTAAATCAATCCAACTTGCGGAGACCACTATTGCTGACCTCCACAGAGCCAAGCAGAATATACTACAGCACTGTAGGTCACAGACATCCGCGGCATTTCAGTGTACAGCACAAAAGTCAAGGATAACCTAGCCTAACCTGACATAACCTAACCCTACCTAACCTTGCCCAACACAGCATAACGTGCCAAGGCTACAATTTCTGGCCTCCCTGGTGTCAAGCGGAACATACCGCAGAGGAGTAGAGCGCAGAAGTCCAACGAATAGCAGTGTATACCACAAAAATCAAAGATGTGCAAGCCTAATCCAGACAAACATAACCTAACCTAACGCAGCCTAATACGACCTAACATGCTGCGACCACCATTTCTGGCCTCCGCAGAGAAAAGGAGAACATACTAGCGAACAGTTGGTCGTAGAAATCGACCACACTGCAATGAACAGCACAAAAATCAAAGACATCCAGACCATACCTAGCCTAACCTAACCTCACCAAATGTAACATAACTGAACCTAATGCGCGGAGACCACTATTGCTGGCCTCCCCAGAGCCAAGCAGAGCAGATAAGATCATGGCAGAACGCAGAATTCCGCCGAACAGCAGTGTACAGCATAATGGTCAAAGCCATCCCAGCCGAACCCAACCAAACATATCACAAACCAACGTAACCTAACCAAACCTAACATTCCCAGACCGCCATTGCTAACATCCACCGAGCCAAGCAGAACACACTAGAGCAGTGTAGAGTGCAGGAATCCGCGAAAAAGCAGTTTAGAGCGCAATAGTCATAGCGAGACTCTCCTAACCAAACGAATCGTAGCATACCCAATCGTAAACTAATTCAAACTAACTTGCAGCTACTACTATTGCTAGCATTCCCATGGACGAGCATAGTATAGTAGAGCAGAGTAGAGCGCAGAAATCCACCGCAATGCAATGTGTACCACAAAAGCCGTAGATACTCTAACCTAAGCATCCTGGCCGAATATAACGTAAAGCAACCTAACTCAACCTAACGTGCCGAGACCACTATTACTGGCCACCACAGTGCCAAGCAGAGGTACTAGAGCACAGGGGTGCACAGAAATCCACAGCATTGCAATGAATAGCACAAGAGTCGAATATATCCTGACCCAACTTGACCTAACCTAACAAAAGCAGGGGTAGAGCAGCTCAAAGCTACGTTCTGCGACCTCAGCACCTGGTCTCCCCAGAGCCAATCAGAATGTTGTGGAGCATTATCGATCATACAAATCCACCGAATAACAGTGTATTGCACGAAAATCGAAGACATCGTAACCACACTAGCCTAACCTTACACAACTAATCTTAACATAACACAACCTAACGTGCCACGGCCACTATTCCTCGCTTCTGCAGAGTCGAACAGAGTGTTAAAGGGCAATGAAGAGCGCAAAAATCCACCGAATAGCAGTGTATGTTACCAAAGTCGAGGATATCCTAACAGAACCTTCCCAACCTAACCTAACGGAACGTAACCTAACTCAATCCAACGAGCCGAGACCACGATTACTGGCCACCCCAGAGCAAGCAGAGGATATAAGAGCAAACTAGAGCTCAGAGACCCATGGAACAGCTGTGTATATCATAAGAGTCGAAGTAGCCTATCCGAACATAGCCAAACGTAAAATAACCAACGTAACCTAACCTAACCTCACAAGATGAGGCCACCATTGCTGGCCTCCACAAAGAAAAGCGGAATGTACTGGAGCACTGTAGTGCGCAGGAACGGGCCGCATTGCACTGAATAGCACAAAAGCCATGGATGTCCAAACCTAACTTAACCTAACCTATCTTAAGCAAACGTAACATAACACGACCTAACGTGTCGATGTCATTATCTCTGGCCTCCCCAGAGCCGCGCAGAGAATATTAGAACACAGTAGAGCGCAGGAATACACGGATAGCCGTGTTTAGCACGAAAGTCAAGGCAACCCTGTCCTAATATATCCAACCTTCACATACCCGAACGTAACATAACGCAATCTAACGTACCCAGACCGCTATTGCTGGCCTCTCCAGATGCGAGCCGATATTACTAGAGGACAGTAGGGCGCATAAGACCATAGAATCGCAGTGTACAGCGCAATAGTCATATCCATCCAGGCCTAACAAATGTTAACATAACCTAACCGAACGTTGCCCACATCAGCGTAACATATAGCGGACACTATTACTGTCCTCTCCAAGGAAAAGTAGAATGTAGCAGAGGGCAGCCGAGCGCAGAAATCCAACGAAAGTCAGTGTATAACACGAAAGCCAAAGCTACCCTTACCGAACTTAACCAATCCTAAACTAATCGAACGTAACATAAAACAACCTAACGTGCCGAGACCCCTGTTGCTGTCGTGCAAGTTGACAAGCCGAATATGACAAAGAACAGTGGAGCCCAGCAGTCCATAAAATAGAAGCGACGAGCGCAAAGGCCAAGGTTATCCTGAACTAATCCGAAATAGCCAGACACAGCCAAACGTAATCTAACTGAACCTAACCTGCCGCGGCCGGTATTGCTGGCCTCTAAGGAGCCAAGTGGTGCATAATAGAGGGTACTAGAGCGCAGAAATACATAGAATCGCGGTACACAGCAGCAAAGGCGTAGCTATCCAAACCTAACCGCTGCCAACGTAGCAAAACCAAACGTAGCATATCGCAACCTATCTTGGGATGGCTATTATTTCTGGCCTCCCCAGAGCCAAGCAGAATAAACTACAGCACAGTAGAGCGCAGAAATCCACGGCATAGCAATATAGTCCGCAGAAGCCGTAGATACCCTAACCCAACCTCCCTAACCTATCCAGCCTGCGCATAACACAGCCCAAACTCACGTGCGAGACCACAATTACTGGGCACCGCAGAGCCTAGCAGAGTGCAGTAGAGCACAGTAGGTAACAGAAGTCCACCGGACAGCAGTGCACAGCACGAAAATCGATGCTATCCTATCCAAATATAGCCTAACATGACCTAACCAATCGTAACATAACTCATCCTAACGTGCCACGACCACTATTGGTCGCCTCTCCAGAGTCGAGCGGAGTATAGTGGATGAATGTAGAGCTCAGAAACCCACCGAGTGGCGGTGTGGAGGACAAAAGTAAAAGAAATCGTAACCGAGCGTTCCTAACCAAACTTTCCGAAACGTAACCTTACACAAGCTAACGTGCCGGAACCGCTATCGCTGTCATCCACAAGCACAAGCAGAATGTGTTAGAAGACATAGAGCGCGCAAATATAACGAGAGGCAGTGTATAGCACGAAATCAGGGATACCCAAACCTAACTTGACAAAATCGGACATAACCAAACGTAGAATAGGAATGCCTAACGAGACGATACCACTATTGCTAGCCTCAACAGAGCCAACCAGAACATATCAGAACACAGCAGAGCGCAAAAAGCCATAAAAGGGCAGAGAATGTCACAAACGTCAAGGACACCCTAAACTTACCTGACCTAGCCTAACTTAATGGAACGTGGAATAAATAAACCTAACGTGACAAGACCATTATTGCTGTCCTCCTCAGTGCCGAGCAGAACACGCCAGAGCACCGTAGAGCGCAGAAATCCTACGAAATGCAGTGTATAGCACAATAGTCAATGACGTCGTAACCAAACATAACCCGACCTAGCCGGGCCAAACGTAACCTAACTCAATCCATCGTGCCACGACCACCATTGCTGGCCACGACAGGGTGGAGCATGGTATAGTAGAGCAATGTGGAGCGCAGGAATACACTGAATAGCATTGTAAAGGGCAAAAGTGAAAGTTACCCAGTCCTAACCGAAACAAACGTAACGTACCAAACGTAACATAGGAAGCGTAGCGTACTACAACCTAACGTGCCTTGACCCCTATTTCTGGCTTCTCCAGTGCAAAGCGGAACATATCGGTACACAGCAGAGCGCAGGAATACAACGTATAGCTGTGTACACCACGAAAGTCAAGGCTATGCAAACTCAACACAAACGAACATAACGTAACCAAACGTAGCCTATCTCCATCTATCGTGCCGAGTCCACTGTTTCTGTCCTCCCCAGAGCGGAGCAGAGCATATTAGATCACAATAGAGCGCAGAAATCCACAGAATGGCAGTGTATGGCACAAAAGCAAAAGCTGTCCTAGCCAAACCTATCCCAACGTATCATAACCAATCGTAACCTATCTACACCTAACGGACCTACACCACTATTGCTGACCTCCCAGAGCCAAGCAGAGCATACCAGAGCAGAGTAGGACGCAGAAATCCATCGAACAGCAGTGTATAGCACAAAAGACGAAGCGACCCTATACAAACTTATCCAAGCGTAATCTAACCTCACGTAAGCTGACTCTATCTTACGTGCCACGATCACTATCGCTGGCCTCACGGGAGCCAAGGAGTGTATATCTGGGCAATGTTGAACGCAGGAATCGGCCGAATAGCAGAGTATAGCTCAAAAGTCAAAGCTATCATATCCAAGCCCAACAAACCTAACGAACCAAACGTAACGTATAACAACTTATCGTGCCGCGACCGGAACCCATGGCGCCTACAGTGACAAGCACAGAGTGGTGGAGCACAGTAGAGCGAAGATATCCACCGAATATCAGTGTACAGTGCGAAAGTGACAGTTGTCCTATTATAACCTGAACAACCATAACATAACCAGACGCAACAGAATCCAAGCTAACGTGACTAGAACAGTTTAGTCGGCATCCCCTGCGCAAAGCTGAACATACCAGAGCACAGTAGAGCGCAGAAGTGCACCGCATTGAAGTGTATAGCACAAAAGTCTAAGATATCCTAGCCTAACCTGACCTGACCTGACCTAACCTAACCGAACGTAACCTGACTCAACCTAACGTGACGAGACAGCTATTACTGACTTCCCGCGAGTCGAGCAGATTATAGTAGAGCAATGTATGGCGTAGAAATTCACCGAACAGCGGTGTATAGCTCAAAAGTCACTGACATCCTCTCCTAACGTTACCAACCGTAGCATTGCCGAACGTAGCCTAACAAAACCGATCGTGCCACGAATACTATTCCTGGCCTCCCCAGAGTCGTGCAGAGTATAGTTCAGTGCACTACAGTGCAGAAAGCCACCAAACAGAAATGTATATCTCGAAAGTCAAAGATATACTAATCTAACCGGGAATAACTTAACCTAACCCAACGTAGGGTAACTAAATCTATCGTGCCGCGGCCACTATTGCTGTCTTCCCGATAGGCAAGCAGAATATGATAGAGCACAGTAGAGCACACAGGTCCATAGAATCTCAGTGCCGAGCACATAAGTCGAAGCTATCCTAACATTAACCAACCCAATCAAACCTAACAAAACGTTAAACAACTCAGCCTAACTTGCCACGTCCAGCATTGTTAGGCTCTACAGAGCGAAGCAGAGTATATTAGAGCACAGTACAGAGCAGAAATCCACCAAATAGCAGTGTACAGCACAAACGTCAAAGTTCCCCTTTCTAAGCTCAACCGAACCTTACCTGACCAAACGTAACCTAACTAATCCGTACGTGCCACGACTTCTATTGCTGGCCACCGCAGAGACAAGCAGATGCTGGTAGAGCAATGCTGTACATGGATATCGACCGAGCAGCACAGAATGGCACAAAGGTGAATGCTCTCCTAACTACGCATATCCCAATCCAGCCAAGCCAAGCGTAACCTAACCAAACCTTGCGTGCCGTGAACGCTATCGCTGGCCCCCGCAGAGCCAACCAGAACGTATTAGAGTGGAGCAGAGCGCAGAAATCCATAGAAACAAAGTGTATAGCCGAAAAGTCAAAGACATCCGGACTTACCGCAAACAAATGTAACATAACCTAACGATGCGTGACTCAACGTAGCGAGCCGCGGCCACTATTGCTGGACTCAACAGGGCCAAGCAGAATAGAGTATAGCACAGTAGAGCGCAGGAGTGCACCGAATAACAGTGTATACCACGATAGTAAATGCTATCCAAACATAACCCAAGCAAACGTAGCCTAACCAAACGTAGCCTAACCCATCTTACCTCTCCTAAGCTATCCAAACGTAATATAGTCAAACGTACCCTAGCTAAACCGAACGTTCCGAGACCACTATTGCTGGAATCGCCAGAGCGAAGCAGAATATACTAGAGCTCAGTAGAGCGCAGGGAGCCACAAAATAGTAGCGTGTAGCAGAAAAGTCGATCATGACCCAACCATACCTAACATAAAATAACATAACCGCATGGGGACTAATTAATCCTAGCGAGCCGAGCCTACTATTTCTGGCATTAACAGTACCAAACAGAATATACTAGAACATGCCGGAGCGCTGAAATGCAACGAATAGCAGTGTATAGTGCATAAGTGGAAGTTACCCTATCCTAACGTAACCAAACTTAGTACAACCAAGTGCAATATAATCAAGCCTATCGTGCCTAGGCCACTATCGCAGGCCATCCTGGTTCCAAACGGGACATACCGAAGCAGAGTGGAGCGCAAATATCCAACGAATGGCAATGTAAGACGCAAAAGTCAAAGTAGCCTATCCTAATCTCTCCAAACGTAACATATCCAAACGTGACGGATCCAAACGTAACCTAATACATCCTGACACGACGAGACCACTATTACTGCCCTCCGCAGAGGAAAGCAGAGAACACTAGGGCACAGTAGCGCGCAGAAATCCACCGCATTGCTGTAAACAGCGCAAGAGTAGAGGATATCCTGACCTAACCTGACCTAACCTAACTTAACCAAACGCATCGTAACTAAACAGAGCGTGCCGCGACCACCATTGCTCGCCTCCAATGAGTCGAGCGGAGTATACTAGAGTGTTGTAGGACACAGAGACTCACCGAATAAAAGTGTACAGCACATAACTGGAAGATATCCTAACCGTACCTGACCAAACCTACCCTAACCAAACGTAGCATGACTAAACACAACTTTCCGCGACCATTGCTGCTGGCATGCCCCGAGCCATACCGAATATAGTAGAGCACTCTACATCACAGGAACCCTACGGAAAACTGTGTACAGCACGAAAGCCAAAGATATCCTAACCAAACATAACCAAACCGGTCTTAACCAAACGTAACATAGCTCAACCTATCGTGCAACGACCACTATTGCTCGCCTCCCCTTATTCGAGCAGAGCATAGTATAGCAGTATTGGGCGCATAAATCCACCGCATAGCAGAGTATAGCACAAAAGTCAATGACAACCTATCCTAATATCGCCAATCGTAACACAACCACACTTAACCTAACACAACATAGTGACCAGCGACCACAATTTCAGGCCTCCACAAAGCCAAGCAGAATATGCTGGAGCACAGTAGGGCGCAGAAGTTCACTGGATTGCAGTGCACACTACAGAACTGGAAGATATGCTAACCCAACCTGACACAACCTAACATACCCAAACGTATTGTAACTCGACATAACGAGACAAGACCAATATTTCTGGCCTCCCAAGAGGCAAGCAGAACGTATTAGAGCACAGTGGAAGGCAGAAATCCACCGAATAGCAGTGTACAGCACGAAAGTCAAACTACCATATCCTAACCTAGCCAAGCATAATATAACCAAACGTAGCCTAATTCTACATAACCTGCCGCGGCCGCTGTTGATGGTCTTCGTAGAGCCAAGCGGTGCATGTAAGAGCACATTATAGCGCAGAGGTCCGTGTATAGCGCAAAAGACGATATAGCCTGTCTTAACATAGCCAAACGTCACATAAGCGAACGCAAGCTAACTCGACCTAGCATGACGAGGCCACTACAGCTGGCCTCCACAGAGACAAGGCGCATGTCCTCGGGTGCAGTAGCGCGCAGACATCCACCGCGATGTAGTGAAAAGCACAAAAGACGAATGTAACCTTACCTGACCTAACCATACGTAACGTAACTCAAAATTACGTACCGCGACAACTGCTGCTGGCGCCCTCAGAGACAAGCAGAATATAGTAGAGGGTATATGATCGCAGGAATCCACCGGAGAACAGTGTGTAGCAAGAAAGTCAGAGCTATCCTAATCAAACTTAGCCTAACATAACCAAACCAAACGTAACCTAACTAAGACTAACGTGCCACGAGCACTAATGCACCCCTCCATAGATTCAAGGAGAGTGCAGTAGAACAATGTAGAGCGCAGGAATCCACCGAGTTGCAGTGTGTTTCACAATAGTCATAGAAATCCTGACTAAGCATTCTTAACCTAACCTAACGAAACAAAATGTCGCTCAAGCTGACGTGCCGAGAACGGCATTACTGGCCACGAGAGATCAAAGCAGGACATATTAGAGCAAAGTAGTGCGCAGAAATCCACCGGATAGCAGTGTAGAGCGCATATGTCGGAGCAGCATGTACTAACCTGGCCAAACGTAACATACGCAGACGTAGCCTAACTAAACCTAACACAACGATACAACTACTGCTGCCCCCCACCCCTCCCCCAGAGACAAGCAGAATGTACTAGAGCAGAGTAGAGCGCAGAAATCCACCGTACTTTATTGAAGAGCACAAAAGCCGTAGATATCCCAGCGTAACCTGACCTAACCTAATTTAACCAAACGTAGCTTATCTCAGTATAACGTGCCGTGACCACTGCTGCTGGCCTCCCCATAGCCAAGCAGAATATAGCAGAGCACAGTAGATCACAGGAATCCTCCGAACATCAGTGTATAGCACGAAAGACTCAGCTACCCTGACCAAACTTTACCTAACCTAACCTAACCAAACGTAACCTGAAACAAACTGCCGCGACCTCTATCGCTCGAATCCACAGAGTCGACCAGAGTATGGCAGAGCAATGTAGAGCGCAGAAATCCATCGAGTACCAGTGCAGAGCACAAAAGTCTAGGACATGCTGACGTAACACGGTCTAACCTAACCTAACCGTAAGTTGCATAGCTCTACATAACGTGTCGCGAACACAGCTGCTGAGATCCCCAGGGAATGGCAGAATATGGTAGAGCACAGTAGGCCACAGGAATCCGCCGCATTATAGTGTGTATTACGAAAGTCAGAGTTACACTAACGAAATTTACCCTAACCTAATGGAGCCAAACGTAACCCTAGCGCAAACCAACGTGCCGCGACCGCCACTGCTCGCCCCCCAGTCACGCGGAGTATAGCAGAGCAATGTGGAGCGCGGATAAGCGCCGAAAAACTGTGTACCGCACAAAATTCGCTGAAATCCCAACTAAACCCTCCTAACCGAACCCAACGGTACGTAACCCAACATATCCTAACGCACCTAGACCACTAATGCTGGCTACCGCGGCGCCAATCAGAGCATATTGGAGCACCATAGAGCGCAGAAATAATCCGAAAGTAATACATAGCACAAAGGTCAAAGAAGCCTTTCCTAACCTAACCAAACCCAACACATCCGACCATAACATATCTCAACCCAACATTGCGAGACCACTGCTGATGACCACCATAAAGACAAGCAGAATGTGCTAGAGCGCAGTAGAGCGCAGAAATCCACTGCATTGCAGCGAATAGCACAAAAGCCGTAGGTAGCCAAACCCAACATGACCTAACCTAACCAAACCAAACATAACCTGACACAAGCTGACGTTCCACGACCAACACTGCTCGTTCCGCAGAATGGAGCGGTGTATAGTAGAGCAATGTAGAGCGCGGAAATGCACCGAATAGCAGTGTATAGCACCAAAGTCAGAGATATCCTATCAAAACCTTAATAACCAAACCCAAAGGTGCGTAACCTAACACAACCTAACACGCCGAGACAACTAGTACTGGCAACCACAGTTCCAATCAGAGCGTATTAGGGTACATTAACGCGCAGATATAATCCGAGGGCAGTGTATAACGCAAAAGGCTTGGTAGCCTATCCTAACGTAATAAAACGTAACAAAACTAAACTTAATACATCTAAACCTAACGTACCGCGACGGCTACTGCTGGCTTCCCCAGAGCCGAGGAGAACTTACTAGAGGAAAGTAGAGCGCAGAAAGCCATATAATCGCAGCGTATAGCACAAAAGTCATACTTTTCCGGACCAAACAAATGCTAACATAACCTAACCGAACGTAGCATAACTCAACCTAGCGTGCCGAGACCACTATTACTGGCCTCCCCAGCGCCAAGCAGAACATACTACAGCACAGAATAGCGCGAAAGTCCGCCGCATTGCAATGTATACCGCAAGGGCCAAACGTACCCTAACCTACGCTCACCAAACCTATCCTACCCAAACGTAGTATAACACCATATAACGTGACGAGGAAAGTATTGGAGGCCTTCCCAGTGCCAAAGAGTAAATATCGGAGCGCACTGGATAGCATGTATCCACCGCATAGCAGTGTATTCCGCAAAAGTCAAGGCTATCGTGTCCTAACCTAGCAAAACGTAACATTAACACCCGTAACGACTCTGAAAATAAAGCGCCGATGCCACTGTTGCTGGCCTCCACAAAGCAATGAAGAAACTATTAGCGCACAGTGGATCGCAGGAATCCATAGCATTGCAGTGCATAGCACAAAAGTGAAAGATACCCTAACCTAACTTGACATAACCTAACCTACCCAGACGAAGGGTAACTCAATTTAGCGCCGGGAGACCGATATTGCTTGCCTCCCCAGAGCAAAACAGGATATGTTAGAGCTCAGTAGAAAGCAGAAATCCTCTGAATAGTAACGTATAGCGCAAGAGCCAAGGCTCTCGCATCATTAACCATCCAAACATAACCGAACGTGACATATCTCTTACAATCACTCCGAGGACACTATTGCTCGCCTACCCACAGATAAGCAGAATATACTAGAGCTCAGCAGAGCGCAGAAATGTACCGAATACCAGTGTATAGCACAAAAGTCAAAGATATCCTATCCCAACATGACCAAACCTAACTTAACCAAACGTCGTCTAACTCAACACAATGTACCGCGACCGCTATTGCCGGCCTCCGTGGGGCCAAGCAGAACATATTAGAGCACATTAGAGAGCAGAAATCCAACGAATATCATTATAGTGCACAAAGGTCAAAGGTAGCCTATCCTTACGTAGGCAAACCTAACATGTACACACGTAACCTAACTAAACCTAACATGATGAGACCACTATTTCTGGACGCCCAGAGAAGAGCAGAACATACTAGGGCGCAGAAGAGCGCAGAAATCCACCGCATTGCTGTGTGCAGCTAGAAAGACAAGTATAACAAACCTTACCTGACCTAATTTAACCTAACCAACCGTACCACAGCTCAGCAAATCGTGCGAAGACCACTATTGCTGCGCTCCCCAGAGTCGAGCAGAACATACTAGAAGACAGTACAGCGCAGAAGTTAATAGATTCGCAGTGTATGGCACAGCAGTCATATATATCCAAACCTAACACAGGCTAATATAACCTAACCATACGTAGCCTACCATATCATAACGTGCAGCGACCACTCTTGGTGGCTTCCCTAGGGCCAAGCAGAATACAGCAGAGGCTATTCGAGCGCAGATGTCCTCCGAATAGCAGTGTATAGCGCGAAGTCAAAGATAACCTGACCGAGCTAAGCCTAACCTATCCTAACGAAACGTAACATAACACAACCTAACGCGCCGAGACCACTATTCCTGGCCACCACAAAGCCAAATAGAGTGCACTAGAGCACAGCTGAGGGCAGAAATCCACCGCAATGCAGTGCGTACCACATTAGTTGAAGATATCCTAACCAAACCGGACTTAAACTAACATAGCGGAACGCAGCATGTATCTACATAACGTGCCGCGACCACAGCTCCTTGCATCCCCAGAGGAAAGCAGAATGCAGTAGATCACAGGAATCCATCGAAAAGCAGTGTAAAGCGCAAAAGTTAAAGTAGCCTCTCCTAACGTAGCCAAACTTAACATATCCAAAAGAAGCCTAACTCAACCCAACATGGCGAAGCAACAATCTCTGGCCTCCACAGAGGCAAACAGACGGTACTAGAGCACAGCTGCGCTCAGAAATCCACCGCATTGCAATGGATGGCACAAATGTCTAAGATATTCTAACCCAACCTCTCCTAACGTAACTTAAGCAACCGTAACCTAGCTCAACCGTACGTGCCGAGAAAACTATTGCTGACCACCGCAGAGCCAAACAGAATATACCAGACCACAGCAGTGCACAGAAAGCCACCGCACTGCA
The DNA here is from genome assembly GCF_001483705.2 of Eufriesea mexicana. Taxonomy (NCBI): domain Eukaryota; kingdom Metazoa; phylum Arthropoda; class Insecta; order Hymenoptera; family Apidae; genus Eufriesea; species Eufriesea mexicana. Next base: position 2,693 of record NW_016914100.1, on the reverse strand, counting down.
GTGTATATCACAAAAGTCAGATATACCCTGACATAACATGCCCCAACATAACCTACCAGAACGTAGAGTATCTCAACGTAACGTGAGGAGACCAATATTTCTGGCGTCTCCAGTGCCAAACAGGGCATATTGGAGTACAATAAAGCGCAGGAATTCACCCGATAGCAGCGAATATCGAAAAAGGCATTGCAGCCTATCCTAACTTAGCGAAACGTAACACATCCGAACGAAACATAACAAATCGTAGCATGACAAAACCACTATTGCTGGCCTCCACAGAGAAAAGCAAAATGTACTAGAGCACGATAGTGCGCAAAATCCACCGCTTTGAGGTGTATAACGAAAAAGCCGAAGATAAGAAAACTACACCTGGCCTAACCTAACCCAACCAATCATAGACCAACACAACATAACATGCAGAGAACCACATTGTATGCCTCCCCATAGTCAAGCACCACATACTATAGCACACTAGGGAGCAGAAATCCGCCGAATAGAAGTGTACAGCACAAAAGTCTGAGCTACACTATGTTTATGTGTACAAACTGAACATAACCAATCGTAACACATCAAAAGCTGACGTACAGCGGCCACCGTTGCTGGCATCCCCACAGCCGGACAGCACATATTAGAGGATAGCAGAGCACAGACACAGATATAATCGCACCGCGTGGCACAAAGGTTACATCTATCCAAACCTAACCCAAGCTAACATAACCTAACCACACGTAGCCTACCACAACGTAACATGCAGCGACCACTATTGGTGGCCTCCCCAGGGCCATGCAGAATATAGTAGATCACAGTCGAGGGCAGAAATCCGCCGCATTGCAGTGTATATCACAGATGGCACCCGTGGAGGCAAGCAACTCATATTAGAGCACACTAGAAGACATAAATCCACCGGAAAGCAGTGAGTAGCGCAAAAGTTTAAGATATCCTGACCGAGCTTAACATAACCTAACCTAACCAAACGTGACCTAACAGAACCTAGCGTGCCGAGACTACCATTGCTGACCTCCCCAGATTCAAGCAGAAGATATTAGAACAGAGCAGAGCGCGGAAATACGTGGATAGCAGTGTATAACGCATAAGTCTGAACCACCCTTTCTTAACCTCACCAAACGTATCACAACCGAACATAGCATATGTCGGCCCAATGTACCGAGACCACTATTTCTGGACTCCTCAGAGCCAAGCAGGACATGCGAGATCGCAGCAGAGCGCAGAAACCCACAGCATTGGAGTGAACTGCGCAAAAGTCAAAGAAGCCTGTCCTAACCTAGCCAAACGTAACACATCCAAACGAAACCTAACTCACCCTAACACGACGAGACAGCTACTACTGGCCACCACAGAGACAAGCAGATTGGACTAGAGCACAGTAAGACTCGGAATTTCACCGCAATGCAGTGAATAGCACATGAGTCGAAGATATGTTAACCAAAGATTTCCTAACCTGACATAAGCAAGCGTAACCTAGCTCAACCTAGCTTGCCGAGACCAGTAGTGCTGGCCTGCCCAGAGACGAGCAGAATATACCTGATCTCAGCACTGCGCAGAAATCCACCTCATTTCAGTTTGTAGCAAAATTTCGTGGATAATATAACCCATACCTCACAAAGTCTACCCTAACCAATCTTAACCCAGCTCAACATAACGTGCCGAGACCACTACTGCTGCGCTCCCCAGACCCTAGCAGAATATATTAGAACACAGGAGAGCGCAGATATCCGTAGATACCAGTTTATAGCGCAAAAGTACAAGCTATCCTACCCTAACGTCACCAAACGTAACATAACCGAACGTTGCTTAGCTCAACGTGCCGAGACAACTATTGCTGGCCTATCCACAGCGAAGCAGAATATGCCAGAGCATAGCAGAGCGCAGAAATCCGCCGCATTGCAGTGTAAAGAGCAGAAATCAAACACACCCTGACCTAACTTTTCCTAACCAAACATACCCAAACGTAGTGAAATTCAACATAACGTCGCGCGACTAATATTGCCGGCCTCGCCTGAGCCAATCAGAGCATGTTACAGGACAATAGAGCGCAGAAACCAAGCGAACAGAAGCGAATATAGCTAAAGTCAAAGTAGTCTATGCTAACCTTGGACAAAGGTAGCATACCCAAACGTAACGTTACTCATACTAACATAACGAGACCATTACTGGTGGCCTCCAGAGAGACTAGCGGAACGCACTAGAGCACAGCAGAGCGCAGGAATCCACCACACTGTAGTGAAGAGCACAAAAGCCTTGCATATGCTATACCAACATGAACAAATCTAACCTAACCGAATGTAGCATAAAGCAATATGACGTGCCGCGACCACGGCTCCTGTCCTCCCCAGGGCTAAGTACAATGTAAAAGAGCACAGTAGATCACGGGAACCCTGTGAAAGGCAGTGTAAGGCACAAAGACAAGGTTACAATCTGATCCATTCTATGCTAACTTGACCAAAAGTAACATAAATGTACGTAACATTACAAAACCCAACGAGCCGGTACCACTGTTGCTGTCCTCCCCAAAGAAAAGCAGGATATTCCAGAGCACATCAGAGCGCTCAAATCCACCGCATTGAAGTGAAGAGCACAAAAGTCTATGGCACCCTAACATAACCCAAACAAATCTATCCCAACCTCACTTAACGCACCGAAACCCAACTCGCCACGGCCACTGTTTCTGGCCT
>NW_016914099.1:363-584 GCF_001483705.2 Eufriesea mexicana | reverse complement strand
AGATGCTTTTTCAGTGCTATAGCCGTTGCATTGATATAGAATGTCTTTGGACAATTCAAATTTATTGATATTTTCGACTAACATCGTTGTGAGCTAGCTTTCTTGCATAAATAAGGAGGAAATATTCTTTTGGCGTGCTATAGGCATTGCTATTCTATAGAATCTTCCTGGAAAATTCAATTTTAACGACATTTTCGACTTATATCGTGGTGAGCTAACTT
>NW_016914099.1:0-212 GCF_001483705.2 Eufriesea mexicana | reverse complement strand
AGGAGGAAAGATTCAATTGGCGTGCTATAGCCGTCGCAATGCTATAGAATCTGGCTGGGAAGTTCAATTTTATTGACATTTCCGGCTAATATTGTGGTGAGCTATCTTTCTTGCATAAATAAAGAGGAAAGATACTATTGGCGTGCTGGTACTATTGCAACACTATAGAATCTTCCTGGAAAATTCAAATTTATTGACATTTTCGACTAATA
>NW_016914098.1:9843-10069 GCF_001483705.2 Eufriesea mexicana | reverse complement strand
GATCTATCTTCTGGCAAGTAGATGTCTGCACATGCCGTTGGATTGAAGGCGTTAGGCGATCTACTCGCCAAGCTATAACAGATTATATATATTCAATATACCTATTCTCTGGCAAGTAGATGGCTGTATTTGCCATTGGATTGAAGGCATTAGGCTATGTATTCACCAAGCTACAACAGATTATAGATTTTGAATCGCCCTATTCTCTGGCAAGTAGATGGCTGTA
>NW_016914098.1:0-234 GCF_001483705.2 Eufriesea mexicana | reverse complement strand
AAGGCGTTAGGCGATGTATTCACCAATCTATAACAGACTATTGGTTTTGAGTAGACCTATCCTCTGGCTAGTGGATGGCTGTTCTTGCCATTGGATTGAAGGCGTTAGGAGATCTATTCACCAAGCTATAACTTATCATAGATATTCAAAAGACCTATTCTCGGGCAAGTAGATGGCTGTACTTGCCATTGGATTGACGGCGTAGGACGACCTATTCAGCAAGCTATAACAGAT
>NW_016914097.1:0-1241 GCF_001483705.2 Eufriesea mexicana | reverse complement strand
TGAGGTCATGTCAGTTGGGGCGTGGTCAGGCCAGGTAAAGTCAGATCAGTCCGGTCAGGTCAGTTCATGTCAGGTCATGTCAGGACAGGTCGGGTCTGGTAAGGTCAGGCCAGGCCAGGTCATGCCTGGTCAGGTCAGGTCTGTTGAGGTCAGTTCACTTCAGATCAGGTCATGTCATATCAGGTCAGGTCAGGCCAAGCCAGGTCAGGACTGGTCAGATCAGGTCTGTTGAGGTCAGTTCACTTCAGATCAGGTCATGTCATATCAGGTCAGGTCAGGCCAAGCCAGGTCAGGACTGGTCAGATCAGGTCTGTTGAGGTCAGTTCACTTCAGATCAGGTCATGTCATATCAGGTCAGGTCAGGCCAGGTCAGGTCAGGTCGGGTCTGGCCAGCTCAGGTCACGACAGGTCAGGCCATGCAAGGCCAGGTCGTGTCAGGTCAGGAGAGATCAGGACAGGCGAGGCCAGGTCGTGTCGGGTCAGGTCAAGTCAGGTCAGGTCAGATCAGGTCAGGTGATCCCAGCTCTGTTAATATCAGGTCATATCAGGTCAGGTCAGGTCTGGAAAGGTCAGATCAGGTTATGTCAGGTCAGGTCAGATGATGTCAGCTCAGGTCACTTCAGGTCAGGCCAGGTCAGGCAAGGTCAGGTCAAGTCAGATCAGGTCATGTCATATCAGGCCAGGTCAGGTCAGGTCAGGCCAGGATAGGTCGGGTCTGGGGAGGTCAGGTCATGGCAGGTCAGCCCAGGTCGTGTCAGATCATGTCAGACTGGTGAGGTGAAGTCAGTTTAGGTCAGGTCTGGTCAGGTCTTGTCAGGAGAGATCAACTCATGTCAGGTAAGGTCAGGTCAGATCATGTCAGGCCATGCGAGGCCAGATCATATATGATCAGGTCAGGTCAGGTCAGATCAGTCGGGTAAGCTCAGATCAGGTCAGGTCAGGTCAGGTCATGTCAGTTCAGTTCAGGTCAAGTTATGTCAGGTCCGGTCAGGTCAGGTTATGTCAGGTCAGGTCCGGTCAGATGATGTAGGTTCAGGTTAGTTCAGGTCAGGCCAGGTCTGGCAAGGTCAGGTGAAGTCAGGAGAGCTCAGGTCAGGTCAGGTCAGGTCAGGTCGGGTCAGGTCAGCTCAGATCAGGCCTGATCATATATGAACAGGTCTGGTCAGGTCATATATGACCAGGTCTGGTCAGGTCATATCAGTCGGGTAAGCTCAGTTCAGGTCAGGTCAGGTCAGGTCAGT
>NW_016914096.1:0-11015 GCF_001483705.2 Eufriesea mexicana | reverse complement strand
AAACATTATCTATCACACCATAACATGTCACGACCACTACTTCTGGCCACCTCAGAGCTAAGCAATAGCCAAGCATGTTAGATCACAGTAGAGCGCAGAAATCCACCGAATAGCAGCGTATAGCACAGGAGCCAAAGCTATCCTGTCCTAACCTAACCAAACGTAACGTAACCAATCGTAGCCTAACTCAACATAACGTGCCGAGACTACTATTGCTGACCTCCATAGAGCAGAGTAGAGCGTATTAGAGCCATGTAGAGCCCAGAAATCCACCGAACAGCAGCTTATAGCGTCAAAGCCAATGCTACCCTAACCTAACCTAACCAAACGTAACATAGACATACGTAATCTATCTGAACCTAACGTGCCGAGATCGCTATTTCTGGCTTCCACAGATTCAATCAGATTATTGTAGAGCAACGCAGGGCGTAGAAATCCGCCAAATGACAGTGTATATCACAAACGTCGAAACTATCCTATCGTAACCTATCGCAACGTGATATAACCAAACGCAACCTGTCATAACCTAAAGTGCCGCGGACACCACTCCTGGCCTCCCAGTCGCCATGCAGGGCACATTAGAGGAAAGCACAGTGCAGAGGTTCATATGATGGCAGTGTATAGCACGAATGTCAAAGATATCCTATCCTAAGGCAGACAAACGAAACCGAGTCAAGCGTAACCTAACTGAGCTTAACGAGCCGCAGCCGATATTTCTGGAATTCCCAGAGCAAAGCAGGGAATATTAGATCGCAGTACAGCGCAGAAATCAACCGAACAGTAGTGTATAGCACAAAGGTCTAAGCAATCCTATCCCAACCTTGCAAAACGTAACATAACCAAACGCAACCTAACTCAGACTAACGTGCCGATACCACCATTGGTGCACTGCGCAGAGCCAAGCAGAACATATTAGAGGACAGTGGGTCCGAGAAGTCCATAGAATCCTTGTGCATAGCACAATAGTCGGAGATACCATACCCTAACATAGCCAAACGTAACACAACCGAACGTAGCTTAGCTCAAACTTTCGTGCCGAGACCACCATTGCTCGCCTCCGCAGAGCCACGCAGAACATACCAGAGCAAAGTGGACGGCAGAAATCCACAGTACAGGAGCGTATAACATGTTAGCCAGAGCTACCCGGACGTAACCAAGATTAACATTAGCAAACGAAACGTATTTTAACTCAAGCTAACGTGCGGAGACCATTATTACTGCCCTCGCCATAGTCAAGCGGCGCATATAAGAGCAACGCAGAGCGCAGAAGTCCACCGGATAGCGGTGTACAGCACAAAAGTCGGTGCAATCCTATCCTAACCTGTCATAAACCAACGTAATGAAACGTAGACTGATTGAACATAACATGCTGCGACCACTATTACTGGCATTCCCAGAATCGAGCAGAGTTCAGTAGAGCAATGCAGAGCGTATAAGGCTACCTATTAGCAGTCTATAGCACAAAAGTCAACTCTATCTTTTCCTAACATATCCGAACGTAATGTAAACAAGCGTAATATATTATAACCAAACGTGCCGAGACCACAGTTGCTAGCCTCCCCAGAGACAAGCAGAATAAACAGGAGCACAGTAGAGGGCAGAAAGCTAACAAACAGCAGTGTATAGCAAAAGAATCGAAGAGACGATAACGTAACTAGTCCTAGCCTAACCTAACCGAACGAAGACTAACCATGCCTAAACACCCGAGTCCACTATTTCTGACCTACACATCGCCATGCAGGACATGTTAGAAGAGACGAGGGCGCCGTATTCCATAGAATCGCAGGGTGTGGCAGAAAAGTTGAAGCTAGGCATACCTCACCGAAACATGCATAACCTAGCCAAACGTGACCTAACACAAACTAACGTACCGCGGCAACTGTTTCTGGCATACCCAGTGCAAATCAGAGAATGCAAGATCACAGTAGACCACAGGAATCCAACCAATGGCAGTGTTTAGCTCAAAAGTCATAGCAATCCTCTCCTGACCTAACCAATCGTAACATTACCGAACGTAACATACCACAAACTGACGTGAAGCCACCACTGTTGCTGGCTTTCCCAGAGACAAGCAGATGCTAGCAGGGCAAGGCGGAGCGCAGATATCGACCGAATAGCAGTGTATAGCTCAAAAGCCAAACGCTACCATAACCAAAAGTAGCCTAACCTCGCGTAGCCATGCGTAACATATCTCGACCAAGCGTGCCGAGGCCACTGTTCCTGGCCACCCGAGATTCGAACAGAGTATAGTAGAGCACTTTAAAGAGCAGAAATCCACCCAATACAAGTGTATAACACAAAAGCCTAAGCTATCCTGTCCTAACCCAACCAAACGTAACATACACAAACTCAACGTGAATCAGACAAATCTGCCGAGACCAATATTGCTGGACTCCCCAGAGCCAGGAAGAACATATGCGCGGATAGTAGGACGTAGAAATCCATAGAATCGCCGTGTATATTGGAAAGGTCTAAGCTACCCGAACATAAACCAAACTAACAGAACCAAACCAAACATTGCACAACCCAAGGTTACGTGCTGCGACCACAATAGCTGGACTCCCCAGGAGCAAGCAGAATATAGCTGAGCACAGTAGAGCGTAGAGATACACATGATATTATGGTACAATTCGGAAGGAAGTACTATCCAAGCGTTACCCAAGTTAACGTAACCTATCCGAACGTAGCCTAACTCAACCTAACGTGCCGAGATCACTATTACTAGCCTCCGCAGATTCGAACAGGGTATAATAGACCCAAGTAGCGCATACAAATCCACCGAATGGCAATGTATAGCACAAAAGTTAAAGATATCCTATTCTAACCTATCCAAACGTAACTTAACCAAACGCTACATAATTCAGCCCAACGTGCCGAGAGCACTACCGTCGGCCTCCCGAGGGGCAATCAGATGATAGTAGAGCAATGCGGAGCGCAGATTTCGAACGAATAACAGTGTATACCACAAAAGTTAAAGCTATCCTGACCAAACCTGACCAAACGAAACGAAACCAAACGTAACCCGACTACACCTAACGCACCGAGACCACCATTGCTGCCCTCCTCAGAGAAAAGCAGAACATGTTAGAGGAGAGTAGAGCGCAGAAGTTCTTATAGTCGCAGTGCGTAACATAATAGTCGAAGGTACCCCTGTCCCAACTTAGCCATACGTAACGTAACAGAACGTTGCTTAACCCAACATAACGCGCCGAGGCCACAATTTCTTGCAACCCCTCAGCAAAGAAGAACACACTAGAGTACAGTAGAGCGCAGTAATCCGCATTGCAGTGTGTAGCACAAAGGTCAATGGTATCTCAACGTAACCTGTCCTAACTTAAACCAACCGAATGAAGCTTAACTAAATATAACTTACCGACAACACAATTGCTGACCTCCCTAGAGTCGAGCAGAATATACTAAAGCAATGTAGACCTCAGAAATCCTTCGAATAGCAGTGTATAACTCAAAAGTCGAAGTTATTCTATACAAACCTAGCGAAACGAGGCCTAACCGATCGTGGCCTAACTTAACATAACGTGCCGCGGCCGCCATTACTGGACTCCCCAAGGACAACCATAATATAGGCGAAACGACCAGAGCGCAAAAATCCTCCTGATAGCAGTTTACACCGCGAAGCCAAAGCTATCCATACCTAAACGAAGATATCGTAACCTAACCAAACGTAGCATAACTAAAACTAATGTCCTGAGGCCGCTATATCTGGCCTCCCTAAAGAAGAGCAGAGTGCAGTAGAGCAATCCTTTTCAAACTTAACCTAACACAGATTTACCAAACGTTACCTAACTGAACTCAACGTGCCACTAAATCCGTTGGTGGCATCCCAAGGAACGAACAGAGGTTATTAGAGCCATGTACAGCGCAGGAATCCACTGAATAGCAGTGTATATCGTGAAAGTGAAAGCCATACTGTGCTAACATGACCAAGCGTAACAAAAGTAAGCTAACTCAACATAACGTGTCTATACCACTTTTGCCGAACTCCCATAGCCCACCAGTATATACCAAAGCACCGTAGAGCGTGGAAGTCCGCCACACATCAGGGTAAAGCACAAGAGTCAAAGATATCCTAACCTAACCTGACCAATTCCTAACTAACCAAATGTAGCCTAACTTAACCTAGCTTGAAGAGACCACTATCGCTGGCCAACCAGCGCCAAGCAGAATATACTACAGCACAGTAGAGCGCAGATTGCCAGCGGAGCGCAGTGCACAGCATGAAAGTCAAAGATAACTTAAACAAATCTAATCAAACCTAACCTAATGGAGCGTAACGTGCCTTATCCAAACGTGACGCGGCCACTATTCCTTGCGTCCCCAGAGGCCAGCAGAGTCATAGCGCACAGTAGAGCGCACAAGACCATAGAATAGCAGTTTGCGGCAGAAAGCTATCCTCAACTAATCCAACGTAGCATAAGCTAGCCGAAAGAAATTTATCTCAACCAAACTTACCGTGACTACTATTGCTGGCCTCCACAGAGCCAAGCGGAGCATATTAGGGTAGTGTAGCACGCAGAAGTACATGGAATCGCAGTATGTAGCAGAAAAGTCGAAGCTACCAGACTTAACAAAAGGCAACGTGACATAACCGAACGTAGCATATCTCGACCCACCGTGCCGGGACCACAATTACAGGCTTCCCCAGAACCAAGCAGAACGTACTAGGGCACTGTAGAGCGAAGAAATCCACCGGGTAGCTTTATATAGCACAAAAGGCAAAGCTACCCTAACCACACCTAGCTAAATTAACGTAACCAAACGTAACATGACTCAACCTAACGTGACTCCGCCACAATTCCAGGCGTCCCCAGAGACCAGCAGAGAGTGATAGAGCACAGTAGAGCGCAGAAGACCATAGAATAGTAGTTTGCAGCAGAAAAGTCAAAGGCACCCTAGCCTAACCCAACGTTACCTATCCTAGCCAAAAGTAATCTATCAGAATCTAACGTCACGCGGACACAAGCGGTGGCCTCCACAGAACCAATCAGAGCATATTAGAAGAAAGCAGTGCACAGAAATCCATAGAATCGCCGTTTATGGCAGAAAAGGCAAAGCTACCCATACCTAACCCAAACCAACAGAACATAGCCAAACTTAGCATAACACAAACAAACGAGCCGACACCGTTATTGCTGCCTTCCCCAGAGCCAAGCAGGACAAACTAGACCACAGTAGAGTGCAGAAATCTACCGAATAGCAGTGCACAACACAAGAGGTAAATCTATCCCAACCAACCTTAGCCCAACCCAGCCTCACCGCACGTAACCCGACTCAACATAACGTGCCGATGCCACCATTGCATGGCTCCTCAGAGCCGAGCAGAACATACTAGAGCACAGACGAGCGCAGCAATCGATTGCATTGCAGTGAATAGCACAAAAGTCTGAGCTATGCTGTACTAACCTAACCAATCGTGACATAGACAAACGGAGCCAAACTCAACCTAACATGCCGCGACCACCATTGCTGCCTCCCCACAGAAAGGCAGAAAGTATTAGAGGAAGGCGGGGTTCAGAAATCCATAGAATCGCAGTGTACAGTACGAAGTCAAGATTATACAGACCCAATCCAATCAATCAAAGTCTATCCAAACGTAGGCTAACTCAACCTTGCGTTCCGAATCCACTATTAGTTTCCACCCCAGAATCGAGCAGGGAATAGTAGGGCAATGTATAGGGTAGAAGTACCCTGAATAGCAGTGTATAGCGCAAAAGTAAAGGCAATCCTATCCCAACCTACCCAAACGTAATATATCTATAGGCAACCTAATTTAACCTAACGAGACGAGACCACAGTTACAGGCCTCCCGCAGCCAAGCAGAACGCATTAGGGCACAGCAGAGCGCACAGGTCCTCCGCAAAGCAGCGTATAGCACAATGGTCAAAGCTACCCTATCCTACCCTAACCAATAGTGACATTATCAAACGTAGCATAACAAAGTCTATCATGCCGCGACCATTATTGCTGGCCTCCCCAGAGTCGAGAAGAGTATAGTAGAGCACACTGGAGAGCAGAAAGCCACCAAATAGCAATGTGTAGCACAAAAGTGAAAGCTACCGTAACCTAACGCAACGTAACCTAACCTACCCAAACGCAATCTAACTTAACCTAATGTGCCTCGACCACTAATCCTGTCCTCGCGAGAGTCAGACGGAGCGTAGCAGAGCAACGTAGGGCGCAGGAATACACAGAATAGCTGTGTATAGCACGAAAGTCAAAGCTACATTATACTAACCTAACCAAACCTAACGTATACTAACGCCAAATGACACAGACTAACGTGCCGAGACCTCTATTGCTGCCCTCCTCAGGGACGCGCGGAACATATTAGAGGAGAGTAGATCGCAGGAAGCCGTATCAACACAATGTATAGCAGAAGAGTCAAAGCTATCCAAACATAACGCGAGCCAACGTAACCTAACCAAACGTTGCCTAACTCAACCTTACGTGCCGCGACCACTATCACTGGCTTCCACAGAGTCGAGCAGAGTATTGTAGAGCAATGAAGAGCGCAGAGACCATCCCAAATGCAGTGTGTAGCGCAAAAGTCAAAGTTATCCTACCCTAACCTAACGTAATGTGACGTAGCCGAACGTAGCAAATCTCAAACCAACTTACCGCGACAACTATTGCTGGCCTCGCAAGGGTGGAGCAGGGAATAGTAGAGAAATGTAAAGCGCAGAAGTACGCCGAATAGAAGTGTATAGCACATAAGTCAAAGCAACCTTAGCCAAACCCAAGCAAACCTAGCACACACGAACGTAACCTTGCTGTAAACAACGTGCCGAGCCCACTATTGCTGGTCACCCCAGAGCCATGTAGTGCATATTAGAGCACAGTAGGGCGGAGAAGCACACCGAATGGCAGTCTACAGAACAAAACTCAAAGCCATCCTAAACACACTTAACCAAACCTAACATAACCAAGCGTAACCTGACACAACCTATAGTGGAACGACCATAATTGCAGGCCGCACCAGTGCCAATCAGAACACATTAGAGGAGAGAGGTGCGCAGAAATCCAGAGATTCGCAGTGTAAAGCAGAAACGCCAAAGCCAACTAAACCAAACCCAAACAAATGTAACACAACCAAACGGAGCCTATCTCAACATAGCGAGACGCGGCATCCATGGCGGGAATCCCCAGGGCCAAGGAGAATATAGTAGAACACAGTAGAGCGCAGAAAGCCACCAAATGGCAGTCTATAGCACAGAAGTCACAGCTATACCATCCAAAGGTAGCAAAGTCAATCCCAAGCAAACGTAACACATCTCAACCTAACTTGCCGAGACCACTATCCCTGGCGTCCCCAGACACTACCAGATTGTGATAGCGCACAGTGGAGCGCAGAAGCCCATGGAATAGCAGTATGTAGCACGAAAGTCGGAGCTGCACTAACCTAACGCAGCGTAACCTAACCCAGCCAAACGTATTCCAACTCAACCTAACGTGCCGAGACCACCATTCCTGGCCTCCACAGGGGCAAGCAGAGACTGTTCGAGCAGAGCAGAGCGCATAAATCCGCGGAATTATTGTGCATAACACAAAAGAAGAAGCTGTCCAAACCACACTTAGCCGAATATATCCTAACCGATCGTAATATATCTCAGTAGAACGTGCCGCGAACACAGCACCTGCCCTGCACAAAGCCAAGCAGAATATTGTAGAGCAAAGTAAATCAGAGAAATCCACCGAACAAAGATGAACAGCACGATGGTCAAAGCTTTACTGACCATACCGAACCTAACCTAACCTAACTAAAAGCAACATAACTCAGCCCAACGTGCCGCGACCGCTATTGGTCGAACCCCCAGATTCGAGCAAAGCGTAGTAGAGCAATCTAGAGCGCAGATATGCACCGAGTAGAAGTGTGTAGCGCAAAGGTCAAAGAAATCCTGACCGAACGTTCCTAACCTAACCCAACCACACGCAACCTAAAACAGCCTAACCTGCCGAGGCAGATATTGCTGGCCACCGAAGATCCAAGCATAGCATATTAGAGCACAGTAGAGTGCAGAGATCCACCGAATAGCAGTGTATAGCACAAAATTCTAAGACACCCTAACCAAACCTATCCTAACCTACCCTAACCAGACGTAATATAAAAGAAACTAACGTGCAGCGATCACTATTGCCGGCGCACACAGAGACAAACGGAATATGATAGAGCACAGTAGAGTGCAGATTTCCACAGGATAGCAGTACTGAGCACAAGAGTTAACGGTGCCATGACCATACCAAACCTATCCTAACAAAACCGAGCGCAATCTAACTCATCTTGACGTGCTGCAGCCGGTATCGCTGGCTCCCACAGAGTCAATCGGGGCTTATTAGAGGAGAGTACAGCACAGGAATCCATAGAATCGAAGTGTATAGCACAAAAGTGATAGCTATCCAACCCTAATCCATGCTTACATAACCAAGCCACACGTAGCCTAACACATCGGAACGTACCGCAAACATTATTCCATGCCTGCCAGGTCCAAGCAGAGCATAGTAGAGCCCAGTCGAGCTCAGAAATGCTCCGAAAAGCAGTTTATAGCGCGGAACTCAAAGACAACCTGACCGAGCTTTGCCAATCCTATCCCAAGCAAATGTGACATAACACAACCTATCGTACCGAGAACAATATTGCAGGCCACCTCAGCACCAAGCAGAAAATGATAGTGCGCAGTAGAGTGCAGAAATCTGCGGACAGTGGGGTATAGCAAAAAAGCCAATGCCACCCTATCCTAACCTCACCGAACGAAACATAGCCAATCGTAGACTAACTCAACCTACATTGCCATGACCACTACTGCTCGCATCCCCAGAGTCGGCTTGAGTGTAGTAAAGCAATGCCGAAGGCGGAAATCCTCCGAATGGCCGTGTATAGCACAAAAGGCAAAGAAATCCTAACCAAACCTTCCTAGCCTAATCCAACGTATCGTAACCTTCCTCAAACTAACGTACCGAGATTACAATTTCTGGCAGCTTCAAAGCCAAGCAGTATATAATACAGCACAGCAGAGCGCTGATATCCACGGCATCGCAATGTATACCACAAAAGCCATTGATACCCTAACGCATCCTGTCCTAACCTAATCTAACCAAGTGCAGCATATCTCAACGTATCGTGCCGCGACCACTATTGCTGACCTTCCCATAGCGAAGCTGAAAATGTTAAAGCACAGTATGGAGCAGAAATCTACCTAATAGCAGACTGCAGCACTACAGTCAAAGCCATCATCTCCTAACCTAACCAATCGTAACGGAACCAATCGTAATCCAACACAAACTAACTAGCCGTGACCATTTCTGCTGGCCTCCCCATGGCCAAGCAGAGCATATTACAGCACCGTATAACGCAGAAGTTCACCGAAGAGCATTACATAGCACATAAGTTCATGCTACCCTCTCCTAATCTGACCAAACGTAACATAACCAATCCTACCCTAATCCAAACAAACGATTCAAGACCTCTATTGCTGTCCTCTCCATCGCCAAGAAGATCACATTAGAGGGGAGTAGAGCGCAAGGGTCCACGCAACGACAGTGTATAACCGAAAAGTCAAAGCTATCCTAACCTGACACAAAGTAACCTAACCTGACCAAATGCAACATAGCCCAAACTCGCCTGCCGCGACCACTATTGCAGGCGTCCCCATGGAAAGGCAGAATATGATAGATCACAGTAGAGCGCAGAAGCCCATAGAATAGCAGTGTTGGGCGCAGAAGTCAAACCCACTCTAACCTAAGCCAACCGAACTTATCCTTACGAATCGTTATCCAACTCAACACGACTTTACGCGACCAGTATTGCTGGGCTCCCCAGAGTCAAGCAATGTATGATATAGCGCAGAAATCCAAAGAAACGCAGTGTATAGCAGAGCAGTCAAAGCTATCCAAACATAACCCAAACCAACATAACCTAACGAGACGTAGAATAACTTAACGTGACTCGCGGCGACCGCTATTGCTGGACAACCCAGGCCCAAGCATTACCTACTTGAGCACAGTAGAACGCAAAAATCCACCAAATAGCAGTGTATATAACAAAAGACAACTATATCCGGACATAGCTTAACCTAACCTAACATAAACAAACGTAACCTGACTCAACCTAGCGTGACGAGACCATAATTGCTGTCCTCCTCAAAGCCAGGCAGAATATACTAGAGCACAGTAGATCGCAGAAACCCACGGCATTGCAATTTATAGCGCAAAAGTCGAAGATACCATAGCGAAACCTAACCTAACGTAAGGTAATCCTAACTACCGTGCTGCCACCACAATTTCTGGTGTCCCCAGAGAAAATCGGGATGTGTTTGAGCGCACTAGAGTGCAGAAGTCCGTAGAAAAGCTATGTTGGGCACAAAAGTCAAAGATATCCTAACCTAACACAACCTAACCTAACCTAACCAAACGTAAATTAACAAAACCTATCGTGCCACGACCAATATGGCTGACCACCACAGAGTCGAGCAGAGCATAATAGGGAGAACAGAGATCAGAGATCCAGCGAATAGCAGTGCACGCCACAAAAGTCCAAGCTATCCAAGCCTAACCTATTCAAACGTAACACAGCCGAAAGTAACATAACCCGACCTATCGTGCATGGAACGGTATTGCTGTCCTCCCCAGAGCCAAGCAGAATATATTGGAGCACGGCATAGAGCAGAAATCTGCCGCATTGCAGTGTAAAGCAGAAAAGTCGAAGAATCCTAACCTAACCTGACCTAACCTAACACAACCAAACGTAGGTTAAATCAACGTAACTTGACGGGACCCCTATTGTTGGCCATCCCAGAGACAAGATGAAAATATTAGGGCGAAGTAGAGCGCAGAGATCCACCAGACATCAGTGTATATCACATAAGCCAGAGCAGTCCTAGCTGAATCTAATGTAACCTAGCCAAGCAATATGTAGTATAACTAAACCTATCGAGCCAACACCACCATTGCTAGCCTCCACAGAGAGAAGCAGAACATATTAAAGCACTGCAGAGCGCCAAAAT
>NW_016914095.1:0-1349 GCF_001483705.2 Eufriesea mexicana | reverse complement strand
TGTATGTATTGATATATGTATGGATGCATGGTGGGATGGATGGATTGGTGGATGGATTTATGGATGGAAGGTTGTATGGGCCGATAGAAGTATGTTTGGGTGGATGTTTGGATGGATGCATGTATGGATGTATGGATGTATGTATGGATGTATGTACGGATGGATGGCTGCAGGGATGGCTGTAAGTGTGGATGAATTGAGGTACTGATGGTTGAAAGTACGGACTTATGGATGTATGTTTTTATATATGTATGGATGTATAGGTGGATGGATGTATCGAATGGTGGAAGTACGAATGGACGTGTTTATGTGTGTATGGACTTGTGGATATATGGATGTATACATGGATGGGTGTATGAATGGATAGATTTGTGGATCGATGGATGTATGAAAGGGATGATGTATGGATGTGTGTATGTACGAATGGATGTATGTATGGATGTATGGTTGTATGGTTGGACGGATTTATGAATGTATGGATGTGTGGAAGTATGGATGTACGGATGTATGGATGTATGGATGTTTATATTTATGGATGTATGTATGGATAGATGTGTGGATCGATGGATGTATGGATGGGTGCTTGTATGGATGGATGGATGTATGGTTCGATAGATGCATGGATGGTTGGTTGTATGGATGGATGGATGTATGGATGGATTGAGGAATGGATGGACGTATTTACGGATGTATGGATGCATGGATGTATATATGTATGGATGTATGGATGTATGTATGTATGGGTGTATGGATGGATGGATGTATGGATGGATTGGTGTATGGATGGACGGATGTACGGAAGTATGGATGTATATATGGATGTGTATGGGAGTACGTATGGATGTGTGGATGTACGTATGGAAGTAGGTATGGATGGATGGCTGTATGTTTGGATGGATTTATGGATGTATGGATGTGTGGAAGTATGGATGGACGTATGTATGGTTGTATGGATGTATATATGTATGGATGTAAGTATGGATAGATGTGTGCATAGATGGATGTATGGATGGGTGCTTGTATGGATGGGTGCATGTATGGTTCGATGGAAGTATGGATGGCTGGATGTATGGATGGATGGATGTTTGGATGGATTGAGGAATGGATGGACGGATGTTCGGATGTATGGATGCATGGATGTATAGGTTTATGGATGTATGGATGTATGGATGTAGGTATGTATTTATGGATGTATGGATGGATGGATGGATGGATTGTTGTATTGTTGTATGGATGGATAGATGGATGTATTGGTGGATTGAAGAATTAATGGATGGATGTATGAGCCCGTGAATGTATGGATTGGTGGACGCATGGATGGATGGATGTATGGATGTATGGATGTATTC
>NW_016914094.1:54299-54677 GCF_001483705.2 Eufriesea mexicana | reverse complement strand
CTTGATATTTATCATTAAGGTAAGAGAAGGGTTATCTATACCCTCTTGTCTTTATTGAATTGCATCATATGACATGTATACTATATTCAGACATACGTTGCGCCCCGGAAGCACCAATACGAAACACGAGACGCTCGCGCAAATTTCTGCAAATCAATTTCACGTCTCGTATCCACTGCTGAAGGATACTTAGCCGAGAGTATTTAACAAAAATGAAAAAACGCATTGCACACCAACATCGATATAAAGGTCCCAACCATTTCCATCAAGTTATTAGTAAGACAATCAATATCTAAGTACGAAATGCTAATACTCAACGGTGAACTGCCGTATAACTGTAAGACCGGAACAAAGTGGAGATTTCATGGCGCATATAAC